>NC_061089.1:2549296-2569296 GCF_015104395.2 Macrobrachium nipponense | reverse complement strand
TGGCTTGTTTTGCTCACAGAAACGGACGAAACCGCTCGAAAACATCTAAACACACCTGAGGAAGTGTGCCGTATGGAGTCTGCTAAAGGTGTTGGTGTGTCTGGGGAAAGGAGCTTTCAGAAGCCTAAACTTTAGCACCATTATGAGTCCATTAAAGGCTTTCTGAAGGTCACCGTCCAATCCGGGAGGTCACCAGTTGTGAGGACCAGAGAGTAAGACAGGTAGATGGGTACTGATAATTCATTACAGACAAACTGGGTTGACATAGACAGGTGCAGACGGATAAGTAGTACTGATTCACACCAAGAGCAGAAATAAGTCTGAGACAGTAGATTTGTGTTTAGTAAGACATACATCCATAAATAACTGCCAGAAGCAGTCTGTGTTCATATATCGGCAGAAAGGCCAGAGAATTCTACACAATAAGGAATACATTAGAATTTGGCATGCTGTTTCAGTTAATGAATTAGTGAAAGGACATTGTTCCTTACGTACACTCACGTCTCTTGTAAATTAGGCTACAAATTTCCTTTAATGTCTAATTCGCTCTGCCTCGGAATTAATATATTTTCATATATGTTAACCAAAAGGGATTCATTTAGTTGATAATAATTTCGTTGACTGACGTTCGCGAACCTAGGAACCAAGAAATCAGTATGTACAGTGAAGCGCTCTAACCACACGGCTATCACCTCTCGTGATAGCCGTGTGGTTGGAGTGCGACACTGTACATCCTGATTTCTTGGTTCTAATGTTCGCGCCCATGAGTCGACGAAATTATTATCAAATAAAAAATTCCTCTTCGGTTAACATATATGAAAATGTATCAATTTCGAGGTAGAGCAAATTAAAAATAAAGGTAGGTTAATGAGTATATATGAATCATGATAATGTGATAGAGACTTATATACATACACACACACACACACACACACACACACACATATATATATATATATATATATATACTATATATATATATATATATAGATATATATATATATATATATATAATATATATATTTGTGTGTGTGTATCTGTAATAACCACAATGCCCTTTTATCTAATTCTTCGCTCTTTTTGGCTATTACAATTACACACGTGTCTGGTAAAAATGACTAGGTTATATATATATATATATATATATATATATATATATATATATATATATATATATATATATAAAGCAACGATGAAGCGGATTAAGACAATTAACAGATCCCACGATGGCTCAGCGACGTCCAAGCATCACTAAGGGCGACTGTATATTTTCTTCAATTAAACTCCCTCTGCCATTTACTGCTTGATAAGGGTGGAAGAAAGTCCACCGAAATATAGTCCTTAGATTTAAAACATAATTTTAATGCCTTTTATACTTGATACGTATCATGTTTTTAACAGAAGAATTTATATATATATATATATATATATATATATATAATACATACACATACACACACAAACACACACACACACACACACACACACACATATATATATATATATATATATATATATATATATATATATATATATATATATATATAGAATCAACCCACTGTTTGTATTTTTATCGCGTGAAATAAGATCGCAAAGTTTTACAATATACATCTAATATGTTTCAGGTAAGGCGGAACGTTGTATAGTGCATACGCTGAAGTTTTGAATGATGTCAAGGTTAAGACAACTATATTATCTAAATAAATAACTGGCGAAACAAATAATAAAAACAATATTGGTTTTGTTTGTTTTTATAAGGCGAGGCTCTGTTGCCAAGGTTGGCAATCGTGGAGGTTGTTGTATGGGCTTCAGTTAGTGAAATCCGGTAATTATTTAATTTCTAGTGAATATCAGTGTGACATATTATTTAATACATATTGCCATGTGCTAGTTTAATTCAAGTGTCGAAACAACGTTAGATAAATACAGTTTTATTGTGCTTACTAGTCTTATTAGAAATGATTGGTTGTATTCGGCCATTTTGCTATTATTCCCCTCCTGGCCCAAGTTCGTACAATCAATACTAGCGATAGTCTACCGTCGTCGGTTATTGTGATTCCCATGAATAACGTCTCCTATTAAATGACAGTGATTTCATTATTATTCGCACATGTTTCTTGACCTAACAAATTGTTAAGTAGCATATTTTAAGATTAAAGGTTCCATATGAAGCTAAATATCATAGTTTTCGAACAGGAAAGGCAAAAGGTCTCGTAGACTTAAAAACAATCTCCCTTGTCCACTTTACGATTCCTGTGTCGGTACCTAGCTATAGGCAGATGCAAGGCAAAGGCCAGCCAAAGAACCGGCCACAAAAATACCTATATAATTCTAGCCTACCTATATATAAGTTTAGCTTTGGCCTGCCCAGTTACTCGGATGTCAGTTCAGCATCTTCTAAAGGCTACGCCCCCTTAGCTTATCACTACCTAAATTGCGTTAACTTAGATATACCCAATTAATTTCTGTAATGTACTACCTACTATTTAGCCAAGTACTATCAAATAACATTTAGGCTAGCTAGTAGTATCACATATGCAAACTAGCCTAGAAGGTACACTTGTTGGTAGACTCCGTAGGGGGGAGCTACACTAGTGCTCCTCGTGTGAAGTACTGTAGGTGTTACAGAAGGTTCTTTGCAAGTCCCTTCAGCCTCTAGCCCTAGCCCCTTTCATTTCTTTTACTGCACAACCGTTCACATTCTCTTCTTCCATCTTTTCACCTCCCCCTACCTAACAGTTGTTTCATAGGCTAGTGCAATGCTGAGGTTTTCCTCTTGTTACACTTTTTAAAACTTTGACTCCCAGTTTTCATTTCAGCACTGTATAATGTCATAGGTTTCAGTGCTTGGCTTTTGGCCTAAAACTTGTAGTATTCTATTTTTATTTCTAACTTTTTACCAGACAAGAGGGTTACTTCCTATTGGTTTTGACTTGGCAAGTATCCTATCCTGTCCTAAAAGAACATTGTCATTTCTTCAGTGCCATTACTGCTATTTCAGGGGTTTGCGTAGCTGAGGCTCTTATGATAACCAGAATTGATTGTACTGATCAGTACCATCACTACGCCAGGAGGAGCCAATGCTACCTATTTCTAGAGTTTTGATCTGTTATTTTGGAGGCTACCTAGTACTTTTTCTTGTGAACACAACCATAACCCAAATAGCCTATGTGGTAGGCTAAAACACAGAAATAATGTTTGGCCTACTTATTACACATACCTTGTCAGATCTATGAACTGGTTAACCTGTAGTGTGAAGGAGAATTGTTCTTATGGCAATAGGCAATTAAAGCTGTTGCCTTTCATGTAGTATTCTTCATTGTTTACCAGATAGTGGTCATTGAACAATGTAAGAAGGTATATAAATGGAGGTAAGGGAATACCCCTCACTCTCTTGCTGTTGTTGAGTACTTTTTGTTTGGGCATGCATTAGAGAAAGCACCGTGCTAGATTGTGGAGACTGATATTTTTTGTTGTTTTTGGGTTTGTTTTTTCACTTTGTGTTGGAGGAAAAAAAAAGGACAAGGACATTGTGAGGGGCAGGACATTTATGTGGATTTTTTTTTTTTTTTTTCCATCTGACAGTAATTCACTGGAATTTTTTATTTTTGTACATTCAACTTCCCTGTCAGATATATACTTAGCTTTAGACTCTGGCGTTCCCGACAGAAATTCAAATTTCGCGGCACACGCTACAGGTAGGTCAGGTGATCTACCGCCACTTGGAACCATTCCCGTTTTCTAATCAGATTCTCTCTGTTGCCGGTTCCAGCAACATTGTTGTTGGTTCCTCCTGACCTGATTTTCGCTTTTCGTTCGCCTTTGATCATCTGGACTGTCTTTTGGTGACGTATTGGATCTTTGGTTTGGTATACTCTTTTGTGGACTGTTTATTGGATTTCGCTTTGGTTTTTTCTCAGGATGTCTGACTCTAGTTATGTAATTAGAGTGTGTGTGAATGAGGGGTGTAATGTGAGACTACCGAAGGGCTCAGTAGATCCTCACACAGTATGTAAGCGGTGTAGGGAGTATGAATGTTCTTTCACTAATCCCTGTAAGGAGTGTGAGAATTTGAGTGAGGAGGAATGGAAGGCTCTAACCTCCTACTTGAGGAAGTTAGAAAAGGATAGGATTAGGAAAGCTTCTTCTCGAAGCTCTAGTAGGTCTCAGTCTAATGAGCCAGTTAGTGCTATGATAGTTCCTATACATGAAGTAGTTGTTGCATCCTCTCCCACAGTATCAGCTCCTTCACCCTTTACCCAACCTGCAGATTCGTCTGTGGAGTTAGCGGATATGAAGGCTGCCCTCAAAAGGATGGAGCTCCAAATGAGAGCTTTGGAAGGTAAGCAAAGTGCAGTGATAAGTGATTGCAACGCTCCCAGGCCTAGACCTCTTCCAAACTCCCAGGCCCAGAGGAGGAGGAATGTCGAAAGCCTTACGGAGGTTGTGGAGAATCCCCACCGATCAGGCGTTCCTTCGGCAGGTTCTGTAGTATCGTCTCAGACTGCCAGGGATCGCCGTTGCAAAGGCATCCTTAGAGAGTGCTTCTCTTCGTCCGATTCCACTTCGCCCAGGCGCGGTTGGAGTTCGGCTGAGCAGTCTCGCCCACTGAAGAGGAGTTGGAAGGCGCCCACCTTGGATTCAAGCCCCGAGCGCTTCCCGGAAAATTCTCCTGTGGACAGGAAGAGAGCCAGGAGAGCCTTGTTTTCGCCAGCTCCTTGTTTGGAGTCTCCTTCTACCTCCAGACCTCCTTCCCCTCCGTCAGACACGGATCAGGAGGATGCTACGAAGAAGATTCTCCGTAATCTGCAGGAGCAGATTTCTTCACTGGTGGGAGTCCTTACGAAGTATCCTCCTCGTAGGAAGGACGTTTCTCTCCCTGTTAAGAGATCCTCACATCCCCTGGACTTGCCAAGCTACAGGCTCTTCTCCCCGGTTCGCCGCCCTCAGTAGGGGTCTTTTGATCTTCCTGCTTCTCGCTCGTCTCCTTGGAAGTACGAGGCTCGGGAACGCTTAGCGACCGAGCTCTCGGCTCCTTCCAACCATGGAGCACCACACAGTCGTGAGGCGCCAGCCAAACGCGAGGCTCTTCCCAGGCGCGAGGCGCCAGCTAGGCGCGAGTCGCCAGCCAAGCGCAAGTCTCCAGCCAGGCGCGAGTTGCCAGTGAGGCGCGAGTCTCCAGCCAGTCGCCGGTCAGGCGCGAGCCGCTTTCCAGCCGCACAGCGCCAGCCAGGCGCAAGTCGCCTTCCGGGCGCAAGCCATCAACCAAACGCAAGCCGCCAGCCAGGCGCAAGTCACCTACCGGGTGCGAGCTGTCAACCGGCATGAACCGCCAGCCAGACGCGAGTCCCTAGCCAGGCGCGAGTCACCTACCGGGCACGAGCCGTCAACCAGGCACGAGGCGCCAGCCAAGCGCGAGCCGCTTCCCAGCCGCGAATCGCCAGCCAGGCGCGACGCTCCTACCAAGCGCGAGGCGTCTGACAGTCGCGAGGCGCCACCCAAAAGAGAGACTTCTTGCATACGCGAAGCGCTTTCCTTCCTCGATGTCCCTGAAGACCGCTCTTCTTCGGACAGAAGCCCCTCTCCTCAAGAGCAATTACCTGTGGAACCGGGCAGGCGCGCCTCGCCTCGTAGGCGCTCGCCTTCTTGTGATCGCTCTTCCCTTGGCAGGACTGCGATGCAAGAGCTGGAGGAGATTTCTGAGGAGGATTCTCCGAGGGTAGCGGCTCTTTCAGACTACAAAACCTTGGCAGCTTTATTAGTACAGGAGTTTGGAGACTCCCTCAGTCCAGCCGCCCCACCTTCTCGTTCTTTGTTTTCAAGTACGAAGACGGCTAAAACCTCCTCCTTCCTGAGAATGCGCCCTACCATCTCTATGAGAAAAGCCCTCCAGTCTGTAGGGACTTGCTTTAGCTCCAAGGAGGAGGCAGGGAAGACTGTCTTTTCCTGTCCTCCCTCCAAGCTCTCAGGAAGAAGGGGCATATGGTACGAGATGGGGGAACCCATGGGACTGGCTCTTCCTTCGTCTGCCGAAGCAGATTTCTCCACTCTAGTGGATTCGTCGAGGAGACATGCTCTGCCCACTGCTAAGACCACATGGGGTATGTCCGAGATGGACCATCTCCTCAAGGGACTATTCTATGTCCTGGAAGTCTTCAACTTTTTGGACTGGTCCCTTGGGGCGTTGGCCAAGAAAACCCAGGACCCGTACTTCCTTAGCCCCGAAGTGCTTCACAGCGTTCTGTCCTGTATGGACAAAGCTGTCCGAGACGGGTCAGGCGAATTAGCCTCCCTCTTCGGTGTAGGGGTTCTTAAGAAAAGAGCAGTATTTAGCTCTTTTTTAACTAAATCTGTGTCACCAGTTCAGAGGTCGTCGTTACTTTACGCGCCTCTATCTAAACAGCTGTTTCCATCTCAGTTAGTGAGGGACATCTCTCACTCACTAACTGAGAAAGCGACCCAGGATCTTTTGGTCCAGTTGGCTAGGAAAGCTAGACCTGCTGCTCCTTCCGTAAAGAAAGAGTCGCCCTCCTCAAGTGCCCTTTCGAGGAGGTCCTTCTTCTCGTTCCTCCTTTAGAAGGAAAGGACCTGAAAAGAGAGGGAGGTCTTCTTTCAGGCCTTTCAAGAAAGGAAAATGACAACCTAGTCCTCCAGACGCCAGTAGGTGCCAGGCTTCTAAAGTTCTCAGAAGCCTGGGCTATGAGAGGGGCGGACAACTGGTCCCTCTCAGTTCTAAGCAAGGGATATCTCATCCCCTTCAAAGACAGACCTCCCTTGACCTCGACTCTGAGGGAGCTGTCGGCGAAGTACAAAGACCCTGTTCTGCGAAGAACTCTCCTTCACCTTGTGGATCAGATGTTGGAGAAGGAGGCCATCGAAATAGTACAGGATCCCCACTCCCAAGGCTTCTACAATCGCCTGTTCCTTGAATCGGTTTGTAGAAAAGAGGAAGTGCTCTATGGAGATGACTTCCTCGGTTCTTGCGGCTCTACGTCCAGGAGATTGGATGATCTCCCTGGACCTGCAAGATGCATATTTTCATGTTCCTCTGCATCCTACATCAAGGAAGTTTCTCTGATTTATGATCCAGAAGAGGATCTTTCAGTTCAGGGCTTTGTGCTTCGGCCTGTCAACAGCCCCACAAGTTTTCACGGGTTTGATGAAGAACGTAGCCCGTTGGCTGCATTTGAAGGGGGTGAGTATCTCACTTTATCTGGACGACTGGCTCATCAGAGCCAAGTCGGAACGGCAATGTCTGGAGGACTTGTCCACGACACTGAACCTAGTACGATCGCTTGGACTACTTGAAAACCTCGAGAAGTCACAGATGATCCCCAGCCAGAACCTTGTCTATCTGGGGATTCAGATGGATTCTCGGGGTTTTCGAGTTTTTCCGTCCCGGGAAAGACTCGATCGAGGCTTAGAGAAAGTCTCAGCCTTCTTAGGGAAAGAACAAAGCTCCGCGAGGGAATGGCTGAGCCTGCTGGGTACCCTTTCCTCGCTGGAGCAGTTCTTTTCTCTAGGGAGGCTCAACTTAAGACCTCTACAATTTTACCTCCAGCGCATGTGGAATCGGAAGTCAGGAGACCTGTCAGACTCCTTTCCGATCCTTCAAGAGGTAAAGAGTCACCTTTCTTGGTGGATGGCTCCTCTCAAAAGGAACGAAGGCATATCCCTTTTGATACTGAGCCCGTGCATAGTGTTGTTCTCCGACGCGTCAGAGTCAGGCTGGGGAGCGACACTAGGGGCGAAAGAAGTGTCAGGCACCTGGACAGGGGAACAGGTGTCCTGGCACATCAACGCAAAGGAACTTTTGACTGTTCATCTAGCCCTCAAGTCCTTTGAATCAGAAGTCAGAGGCGTGGTGGTCCAAGTTAACTCGGACAACACCACGGCTCTGGCTTACATTAGCAAACAAGGAGGAACTCTCTCATTCTCCCTTTACGAAATAGCAAGGGCTCTTCTGATCTGGACGGAGGAACAAGGTATCACACTCCTTACCAGGTTCATACAGGGAGAAAAGAATGTGAGGGCGGACCTATTGAGCAGGAGGAACCAGGTCCTTCCTACAGAATGGACCCTCCATCTCGAAGTGTGCCGAAGGCTTTGGGCCCTGTGGGGAAAACCACAAATAGACCTATTCGCCACGTTCCTCAACAAAAGGATAGACAACTTTTGCTCTTCGATCGAAGATCCAAGAGCCATAGCAGTCGATGCCCTCCTCCTAAGCTGGTCGGGCATAGACGCTTACGCCTTTCCCCCATTCAAACTGGCGAGGGAAGTAATAAGAAAGTTCATGGCCTCGACGGGAATGAGACTGACTCTAATCACTCCCTTTTGGCCCGCTCAAGATTGGTTCACAAAGGTACTGGAATGGACGGTGGACTTCCCCAGATCTCTTCCACTAAGGACAGATCTGCTCAAACAACCCCACTTCGAGAGGTTTCACAAAAACCTCCCCGGTCTCTCCCTGACTGCCTTTTGACTATCGAAAGACTCGTCAAAGCGAGAGGCTTTTCGTGAAAGGCTGCTAGCGCGATCGCTAGCGCCCACAGGTCCTCGACCTTACGGGTGTACCAATCGAAGTGGGAAGTCTTTCGACGAGGGTGCAGGTCGAAGAAGCTGTCCTCTTCCAATACCTCTGTGACCGACATTGCTGATTTTCTTCTCTTTCTGAGAGGAGAATCTCAACTAGCTGTATCCACAATCAGAGGATATAGAAGCATGCTCTCCGCTGTCTTTAGAAACAGGGGCCTAAAGATAGCGGAGGACAAGGATCTTCATGATCTCATTTGGTCCTTCGAGACCTCCAAGAAGAAGTCATCACTTCCACCTAGTTGGAATCTGGACGTGGTTCTTAAATTCCTCACATCCAACAAGTTCGAGCCTCCCCATCAGGCTTCATTTAGGGACCTGACGAGGAAATGTATTTTTCTCTTGGCCCTCGCAACTGCTAAGAGGACAAGTGAACTTCATGCCCTGGACTCGAATGTCGGATTTAAAGGAGACTCGGCAGTATGTTCTTTTAAGCCATTATTCCTGGCAAAGAACAATAACCCCTCAAAACCATGGCCTAGGAGCTTTGAGGTTAAGGGACTCTCCCCCTTGGTAAGGACGGAGATTGAGAGGTCTCTTTGCCCAGTCAGGACCCTTAAGTTCTATTTTCAAAGGAAGAAACAGATTAAGGGTAGCCTAGAGAGTCTCTGGTGTGCAGTGAGGGACCCAAGTAGAACCATGTCTAAGAACGCCCTGGCCTTCTTTGTGAGAAGTGTCATCTCTGAAGCACATGAGGCGTGCGACGACTCCTTCAAGCAGCTTAGAGTAAAAGCGCATGAGGTGCAAGCCATTATGACTTCTTTATCCTTTCATAGGAATATGTCTATGAAGGACATTCTAGCTGCCACGTACTGGAGATGCAACTCTGTCTTTGCATCCCACTACCTGAAGGATGTAAGAGTGACTTACGAGAAATGCTTCTCGCTGGGTCCATACGTATCTGCGGATTTGGTGCTGGGATATGTCTTTTGAGGTATCTCGATGATTGGTTGGTCCTGGCGAGCTCCTGCTTGCAGTTGCTACAGGACAGGGATCATCCCTTCAAGTTCTGTCAGGATCTAGGGGTCTTGATAAATCTGGAGAAGTCTGATTTTGAACCCAAGCAGAGGACGTTGTATTTGGGCATGCTGACAGACAGTAGCAGCAAGGGTCTTCCCCACAGACTCGTATCAGCAGGCTCAGCGAGGCAGCGCAGCTGTTCCTGTCAAGGCAGGAACAACCCACTCGGCTTTGGCAAGTTGTGATTGTTATTGAAGAAGCTGGTCCCTCATGGGCACCTTCACCTTCGGTCTCTCCAGTGGCGACTGAGGGAGTATTGGCCGCAGTCACCGGATCCTCAGTTATTCCTTGTTCTTCTCTCGCAGGAGGTAAGGGAAAACTTGGATTGGTGGCTAGAAGACAGGAACCTCATTGTAGGAGTGGATCTGTCCATTCCCCCTCCGGACATGCTCCTGTTCTCAGATGCATCAAACGAGGGATGGGGCACACACCTGGAGGAGTTGCTGACTGCAGGAGTATGGAACCTTCATAACAAGTGCCTTTACATCAATTCCTGGCCCTCTCAAGAGTTTTGGGATAGGGTGATGGGACACTGTGGTGTTAATGAGTGGTGGCATACGTCAACAAGCAAGAGGGACTTACCTCTCTCGTGCTACACCAATTGACAATGCAGGTGCACGAATGGGCAGTAGCTCACTCAGTAGAGTTATCAGCCAGCTACATTCCAGGCAAGAGGAATGTAATGGCTGACAAGCTCAGCTGCCAGAATCAAGTGATAGGGACCGATTAGTCCCTACACCAGGACGTGGTGGAAAGACTTTTCAGCTTACGGGGGCATCCAGTCATAGACTTGTTCACCACCCGGTTCAACCAGAAGGTGGAAACCCTCTGCTCCGTTGTTCTGGACCCATGGGCAGCTGCAGAGGATGCATTCCAACATCCGTGGGACAACCTAGAATTGTTCCTACATGTTATACAAACCCTTGGTCCTTTACATTAGGAATTACTTTCAGCACATGCTGGAATACAGCCGTTAAATTCTTGAACAAGGTGGTCAGGCAGTAACTACCGGCTGGTAGGTGGGTAGGCCCACCTGCCCAGATGCAAACACTCCAATTTGCTTTCGGCCGTCTTCCGATGAAGACATATGTTTGTGAGCTTTTGCTGACTAGTGGTTAATCAAGATTTTCCCAGTTGGATCTTTATTTTGTTATTTTGAATGAATATGTATATATGTACTGTGTTTGATGTTAGTAATAAATTGACTAATAATTAATATGCAAACCCATTTTTTATGATAGCATTGCTAGTCGCCTTTCTGCGCTGTGTTAAGGGTTGGCGGCAAGTGTGCCAACACCCTTATTACATATTTTTGCCCTTTAACGGTAGGATGAGACAATGTATTTATCCAAAATTTATGCTTACACTCTGGATATTACTGAGGGGAACTTTGGAGCTTTGTCCTTTGTGTATCTTCTGGCATTTCCACTTTTCTTTCGTCCTTTTGCTAGCTTATCGAACGAAGATAGAGGAGGGGCCATGTGGTGTTTAGTGTTTGAGGGATCTCCTCTCATTTCAGAGGGCAGTGCCCTGGAATGTGAGAGGAGTATCCTTATTTTTTTAAATCATATTTTCCTTTTTTTACAGGCTAATAGTGGTGATAGTTGATCATATCAGTAGATGGTTGGATATCTCTTCGTGTTGACTATAATAATTTTCTTTCTTTTATTGGCTAACAGTGGTGATAGTTGATTGACAGCAGTAGTTGGTTGGATATCTCTTCGTGTTGACTATCCTAACCTTGGAATAGTACCTGTAACTCGTAGCATGCTGTGATATTGGTCCTCGAGTGTGTGTACTGTTCACCTGCTTGAAATCATATTAATTTGCCACTGTTATTGTGAAGTTTCATCACTGGACAACGCCTTCACGGCTGCCCTGTGGTTATTAACTGTATTTCTACCAGTAAATGTGCCTCATCCCATAGAAGAAGTCTTGCAGAATTTGGAGAAGTCAAGAAGGAAGAGAGCTCGTCATGTGTTGTCATCTTCCTCTTTGTAATCATCATTTTTTTCTTCAACCTCCACCCCTTCAAATTAGGAGAAGGTAACCTCTCCCCTGAGAAGTCTTATCACAGAATTTCTAAGGGTTTGCCTCCTCTAACTGTGGAAGCAGTTGGGTCTTCCGCTGGCTCGCTTGTTCTTTTGGGAACAGGAACCGTCACACTGTTCCCAGGGTCTAGCGTGCCAGGAGCTGTAGAAGCTCAAACTTCGGTTCGCACTTCTGCTGTTAGTCCTAGAGGTTCTGCCCCAAAAACTAGTTCCATGACGGGCGCTTGTTCGCAAGATTCCCCGAATGCACATAAATCTATGGACTTGAGTGCATCCAGAGTTGATGACGCTGAGTCCGCTCACCGTCACGACTCAGGCACAGAGTGGAAGAAAGGAGTGAGTAGCTCAGGTGACTCGCTCCTTGCCGATGATTGCTCTCACAGTGATTGCTCAGGACCCAGGGTTGATGTGATGGTCCTGCGGGACCGTGCATGCAGTGAGATCAGTAGGGGGTCCCCCTTCGGTCCTCTTGAAAGGTTTTGGCCTCGATGGGGACTTGGACTCGTTGGAGGGTGGTACCGGCCCGTGCCAATCAGGTGGATGCTCAACTCCACCCAGACAATAGTCACATTCACTTGACTGACTGGTCTCTGTGGCAGTAAACGTTTCTCCTGCCGTGCGAGAGTTTTGTAACTATCCTCGGGAAAGCGTTTCTCCAGGGCGAGAATGCTCCCCTAGACTCACGTCGCAAGTTTATGGCTGCCTGCGACTTGCTTCTCCTTCTAGTTCTGCTAGTAAGGTGAGTGAAAGCGCCCAATCTTCCTCACTTATTCCCTCTACTTCCTATGGCTACACCAGGAGGGGCGAGGTGAATAGGAGGGATCCTGCAGAGTGCTCTCCGTAGGATTCAGCATTGAGTAACTATATTCCTGGAAGGATCTTAAGGTCGTTAAGGAAGGATCTTCTGTCAATGACGGAGAGACCTCTCACCGTCTTGACATCTGGTGTTTAGATTCTTAGGATTCAACATCTGGAGACTATGTTCTCCCTAGGTCTTTCTGGCCTTTGGACAGATTTCAATCCACAGTCCCCTATGGGTTCATGTGTTCTGGGAGCCTCGAGTGCATATTTTGTTGAATTGTACTACTCTCATTCCAGTCTTAAATGCTCACATTTAGGACTGGTTTTTACGCCTGTTCCTCCGTAATTTCTACAGGAGTCGAGAAGGGCCTCTCCCCGATGATCATTTGACAAAATTCGGGGGTCTCGCTGAGTGCTTAAATTTTTTGGAATTGCTAGCACTCTCCGAGTGTTTTGGTCTTCTATTATTACAATAGTCAGGAGTCTCGCCGAGCACCTGGATCCTTTGTTTTCACAGGCACTCATCGAATGCTCGGCTTCGTCATATTGCCGAGCACCAGGGCGAGACAAGGCTTGCCCAATTATTGTCTTGCAAGAGTCGGGTTTTCTCACTGAGTGTGGGAATTCTTACGAGTTCTAACGCTCACCGAGTGCTCACTATCACGAGTGGTTGGATAGCGAGACAAGCTTTTACCAGTACAGGTGAGTTTGCTCTTCAATCTTGTTTGGAGCTATGCAGAGCTTGGTACTGCATGTAACACCTAGGTGAATGGTCAAGTACCGTCTTCATGGACCTTAGGGTCTGAAGATGCAGGACAGCAGACACAGAATCCCTCTTTGTTCTTCTTGGAGCTTTGGCCTGGATGGAGAACAGTTAATTGGGAAGAAGTGATAGTTCTTTGTTGATGATTACCACTCATAATTATGTAGTGGTGATCTGCTCAGCTCAATTGACTTAGCTCAACCAGCCAGCTCTGCTGAGCAGAGTGCTCAGCTCTAACGAATGAACTCTCTGCTCTAGATCAGGGCAGTTCCTTGCCATGACATAGTACCCTCCTTTCTCGTGTTTGCAGCAAGTTTTTCATAGGGGTCATTGTCTTTCATCTTCGTCATCTGACGCCTCCTCACTTCCCTCTTGGGAGGCTTCCACGGGCTAAGAAGAGAAAGGTATTTTCTCCACCTTCTAAAAAGTCTTGTCTCAAGACTTCTAAAGGTCTGCATCCTTTCCCTGGGGAGGAAGCAATTGGCTGTCTCTTCGGCTCACCTGCTCCTTCCAGAACAGGAACCTAGATGCTATCCCCAAAATATAGTTTCTCGGGAGCCCCAGGAGTTCTTACACAGGTTCATTCTCCTTTCTCTGGTTCCAAGGGCGCTGCTCATGGAACCAAAACCGTGTTGGGTACTCGTGTACAAGTCTCTCCGAGTGTACAACCTCCAAGGGGGTTCGTGTATCCACAGTCAGTTATAGGTAGTCTTCTCTCTATCATGACAGTGACGCAGGGTGAGAGAAGGGACCGAGCTACGTTGGTGGCTCTGATGCACCAGTGAAAGCCAGGAATGGCTATTCTTCAGGTGCCAAGATCGATGTCCCTGTTCCTCGGGACAAGGCATCTGAAGGAGATAGGAAGATAGGAGGAGGTCCTCTGTGTAGTCTTCTTTGTGAGGTTCGATCACGGAGAAGATAGATGTATAGCAAGACGTGGCAAGTTCTTGCCTGCTTTTACTGCATTCAACTCCGCTCAACTTTCACATGCATTTGTGCTACGAAACAGTTGTAGGAAATGAATGCTTCATTTAACAGAGTGAGAACATCACAAGTTCAGAGAAGAGCAGGCAAGAACAGTCAATCTTCCTCCATTTTCCTCTACTTCCTGGTTACATACTCCTCAGAGTAAATCCGAGTGACTATGTTTTTGGTTCCATCTTAGGATCTTACCGAATATACGTCAATCTGTTCAGGATGGATAGCACTGAGAAATTTGAATGCCTTTCTAGTGCTGTTGTTTTAGGAACAACCAGTTCGTCTTGAACTAGTCATCTTCGGTCTCTGGTTATCACCGTAAAGTCTCCCTTTGGGACGACTTCACCTTCATTCTCTTCATTAGATAATGATGGAGGTCTGCTTCCAGTCCTTATTCTTGTCTCTCGAATGAAGAAGATTTAGGCTGGACTGTGATTTACAGGAACCTACAAATATATACTAGTATATCCTCCTTGCAACAAGCTTTTGCTATCAGTTGCATCATCTGAGTAATAGGAGCATATCTGAAAGTTAATTCCTCTGGTATGTGACCGAAATGAATAGTACCTTCTCTTAATTAACCTGAAACTCAGGACAGCCTTTTTGGCCTCCCAGGAGTTTCTGGTTTTGATTTTGAGATGACTAGTGGTATTGTATCCCAAAAACAGCCACAGCATTTGCATTATCACTGACAGAGGGTTTCTTTCCCTCCCATTTTGGCTAGAATGCAGATGCTCAAGTGTATCTTTTTTGTGCTTGAGGGTTCTAGCCAGGCAACCCAGTATAAGGAGTCGAGCGATTAGCAGAGTACTGTTCTCTCTCTGAGATTTCGTTTGTCTTAGTATTGTTTCTGCTCTGTCGAGGATTAACTACCAATTTGAATCTCTCTGCCCAGCAATCACAGACTTAGGTCTCTGGTTTGCTTGGAATTCTCGCATAAGGCCCATGTCTCATGCTCCACATTTGCTGTTGCAAGAATTTTCGGACAGATATATCTCATTAGACTCATTGTCATCTTTCTGTTTACCCCACGGTATAACAGAAGTCTGTAGCCTAGTCTTCTGTTCCATCGCACCTGCCCCATTGGCTGCTGCGATGAAGCAGAATGATTTTCTTCAGACAATTTTAGTTTTGTCTTCTAATATACATTTTTTAATTTGTAAGGTGTCAATTATTCTTTGTTCGACCCCGAATTGAAAATGAATAACAGAAGACTTTGCCTGTTCCCCCCCCAGCCCGACCCGCGTAGCTCTGCTTCCAGAGTAAAATAGGAATTCCTCCCAGATCCAACCCTTAAGAAGCTGTTTTTCAGGCAGTACAATCCCTGTTTTTTCATTACTGAAAGACTCTGCCTTCATGGAAAGCTCCGACTTTCTTGCTGAGCAGCAATGAAACAGCGGAATAACTTTTTTCTTAGTCCAGGTCCTCTAAAACACTAGGGATTAGGGCCATCTCCACTGGTTGGTGTCATAGACGGGACTTTTTCTATGATCAGAAATTGTGAGAGTTTTACTTCTCTCTATTCAACTGTGAAGACGAAGGTCCACATTCACCGTAGTTATTCACTAAGTAGTATTGTTTCTCTTTTAGTTGAGATTCAACTACTGATGAGAAACATATGTCTTGCCATCACAGGGACCTCGGTCTAGAAGGCATTTGACTCTCATCTAATGTGCACATGCCTTGCAAGAATCATCTTGTCTCTCAACAGATGATTTGCGTGGTTGTTCTCAGCATCACCCTTCGAATGCAGATGGCATGCTTGGACTTTGTATTGGTTGATTCAGATCAATTATTACTTTGCCCTATTGGTGTGTTGCTGTACTTATGAAGAATCGACACCCTTCATTGAGTGTTGATACCTTTATCCACTGTAGACTTCCATGCAGAAGTGTCTAATGACACGTTTTCCTCCGGTTTTATGAGATCGTGAGAAACTTCTCTGCAGTTGGATATGTCCGCTGTTAGCTCTCTCAGAGAGCAGTGCCAGTGGCTGGGTACATTTCATCACTCTGAAGATATGTAGGACTGGAAGGTAGATGCGTCTCGTTGCTACCATATTTATATCTCTTCCTTCAGGTCTGCTCACATGTCCTTGGAATCTCTTTTCCTTGGACCAGTCGTGGATGCTCACAGGTTGTGTTTGCTTACCCGGCTCCTTCAGAGGACAAGTTGCATCCCGCCTATGGTGTGCGGTTCTAGAGGTAAGAGGATGTGAGAGTGACAGGCCTCTCCACCTTCCCTCGTCCTTCTACTCCTCTCCCTTCAGGTTGAGGATAGGACTTGAACTTACACTTACTGGTAGGGTGTTTCCTTTATTTTTCTTATTGGAACCATGGAAAACAATCCCACTCCTTCCTCTAGCAAGTGGAGGAAGGAGACCGGCAATAATGCAAACCCTTCCCGAACTTTGCATTAATGCCTCCGACTCTAAATATTCTTCACAGCCCTTCTTCGGATGAGTTACGATTCCTCACTCATTTTGAAAAGGGCCAGAAGTCTGACTCTTGATCAAGCAGCTCCTATAGTACTCCAATCAAGTTGTCAGAGGCAGGGCACTCCTCCCTTGCTCTTACAACCAGGAGGAATAGCCCAGCTGTGCTGAAGTCCATTAGTTCTAGAGGCTCACTCCAGATTCCTCCCACCAATCAGTGAGTCTTCCTAATATGCATAAAGGACTGAGGGTTTTATATAGTGTAGAAACAAATCACAAATTTTGTAAAAGTAAATTGTTTTTTCCCTAACTATAGAAACCTGAGGTCCTTTACATTAATGCCTACCTCATGCCACCCCCTCAATCTGAAACCTGGGCTGAAAGGCAAAGTGGAGTGTTTACATCTGGGCAGGCGGGCCTACCCACCTACCAGGCGGTAGTTATTGCCTAACCACCTTGTTCAAGAATTTAAGGCCATATTCCAGCCTACGCTAAAAGTAATCCTGAATGAAAACGACCTCAGGTTTGTATAGCTAGGAAAAATACAACTTACTTTTAAAAAACTGTGATGTTTTCAATTCCGCCCCAGAAACAAGTCAGCATGACACATCCTCTTTTTCTAAAAACTTCCTTACCCTTCCCTTTTTCTGTCTCTTATCCCTCCTTGATTGCATTAAGATAGCTAAGTAGAATACAGAGGCTACTGCACTGACAAGCATCCTGATGATAACTGAGTCTGGACGAGAAACATTTTTTGCAAACAGTTTGGAAACTGTTTGCAAACAATGTTTCCTAGTGTGGACAGGCCTTTAGAAACATTAGCTATGTAATTACTTGGTAAGTATATATCAAACTTTTGTTTTATTATAAAAATTCCATATTATTTTTATGAAGGCTAAACATTAATTGTTTGTTTCAATGAGGTTCGATTTTGTTATAGTTATTGTTTAATTCTCAGTTTTATCTTTCAGATTCACTGAGGTGTCTGGGAAGTACTTTTTCTACCAAATCCAAGCAGCATAACCAAGTTTGGTTATCTGCATTATGAAAACCTTCAAGTAGAAAAGTATTTATTATATGTATGTGCCATTGAAGCTTTATAACATATCTTGGTAATATACTCAGTGCAATGGATCAGACTCCACAAGAAATCATGCATTCTTTATTTTCCCTTGATTCTAGCATGGAAAATCGTGGACACCTGTATACTTATAACTATCCTTATGGGCAGTATTCATATCCATATCCATACCCATATCCAGGCTCCCATCCTCCACCAACTCACATGAGTATTTCTTCTACATCTCATGGTATCCCCCCATCCCCACATCCTATTCCATTGCCAACAGAAAATTCAGTGGTACATCAAGGAAATCTATCTTCATATCCAGCTGGAGTGCATGGCATCCATTCTTCGGTTGGTGATGTGAGAGAACTGCCAGATAATAGAGTTAGGATATCATCGCATGTAAATTCAGTAAATTGTCATGCTGCTGAAGATCTTCAGAGCTCTTCAGCAGTCTCTGGAGCTTATGGCAATTCAAGATATCCAATTGATATGCGACCCATGGCAGTTGAACAGAGGTTTGTCGGAGACCATAGACCTCTCTCTAACCATCCTTGTACATCATTGGATTCAAGTCATTTGGGAGATTGCCCTCAGCCAACAGATTTATCAGTGCAGCGTCTTGATGCAAAATTTTATAGCAGTATTCATAATGTTCCTGAAGACTTGAAAGAAACCCAGGATGTTAAGGAGGGAATTGATCCATGCAATGTGCTAGAAGATCAGAGAAATTTAAAAGGCAATACAAACCATGAGGCACCAAAGAATGATATGAACCAGTTGACAGACAATTTTAAATATCCAAGAGATTTGTGTACTTATAATAGTGTTGCACCTAGTATATCAAAACCTGAGGAAATCCAGTTACCCTCAGGAGACTGCCAACCACCTTCATCAGTTCTAAATTCAAGGACACCATCATTAGGACATGACTTGAGGATGCAAGCTGTAGCTCAAGAACCTAGAATTTCAGCGCCTGTCCAAGGTCTGAAGCAAGCCTGTGAAAAAGAGGTAGAGACGTACAATCCTTCTGGAATAAATCCTGTCTGTGTTCCAAGCCACAATGTGGGGTCAGATGATCTCAGTTCAGAGAATGAGCAGTATTATGGAGGAAAATCCAGTGTTTCCATGGAGGAAAAAATAAGTATTAATGGTCAGGCTAACATGGAATTAAGAAAAATGAACACAGACTCAAGACTTTCAGTGGGAAATGAGACCAGTTCCAGCATTGAGATGAAATCACCTTCAAATGGTATTAAGATGTTATCAGAGGCTTCACTTGACTTTGAAAAAACAGATGAAGCAAGTGTGCAGTATGCATCAACCAGTTCTCCTAGCACTTCTTTAGGTCTGGGTTCTCATCCCTTAGGAGAACATTTCAGAAGTAAAGGAGAGGATAAAGATTTTAGTAATCTGGATTCTAGTGTTACCTTGAGCAGTGGTACTGAAATTTATTTAGACAAAAATAGTGATGAAAATACAGCTGTGACTAGGGCAGAGCAACTTTTGGCTGACAAAGACCATGCTAATAATGAGAAGGGAACAGGCGATGGAAAAAATGAGAGGGAGGATGATGATGATGAGGAGGAAGAAGAAGATGAAGATGGTGAGGAGGAAGAAGAAGAGGATTTTGATTCAGAGGCATCTACACCTGACTATCCAAGCCCATATATTGAGTTTAATGACATAGCCCACGGTGTTTTCAAAAATATCAGTAATATAGCTGGCCCTGCAAAGCCATTCCAGTGTGAAGATTGTGATGCAACTTTTACAACTAAGGGAAATCTGAAAGTGCACAAAAGAATTCATACAGGAGAGAGACCTTATGAGTGTGAGGACTGTGGAAAAACTTTCTCTTATTGTGCTTCATATCAGTCCCATAAACTTATTCATAGTGGACATAGACCTTTTAAATGCGAATTTTGTGAGAGAGCATTCTTTCGGAGTGAGCACTTAGAGCGTCACAGGAGGAGACATACGGGAGAAAGACCTTTCAAGTGCACAGAATGTGATGCTACTTTTACTTTTTTGCTGCAAGTGATGGTTTGGCAAGGCATACTAGAACTCACACTGGAGAGCGGCCATATAATTGTGAGCACTGTGGAATGGCCTTTGCATATAAATCTACTTTCCTCAGGCACAAATTAGTACACTCTGAAAGTGAATTCAAGTGCGATGATTGTGGAGCAACTTTTAAAGATCCCCTTAGGCTAGAAAAGCATGTTTAAGAACATAATGATCCAAATTATGTACCTGGTGAAGGAAAGCCAAATCCACAGAGAACTTTTGAGG
>NC_061089.1:2510422-2548796 GCF_015104395.2 Macrobrachium nipponense | reverse complement strand
CCTCAAAAGTTCTCTGTGGATTTGGCTTTCCTTCACCAGGTACATAATTTGGATCATTATGTTTCTTAACATGCTTTTCTAGCCTAAGGGGATCTTTAAAAGTTGCTCCACAATCATCGCACTTGAATTCACTTTCAGAGTGTACTAATTTGTGCCTGAGGAAAGTAGATTTATATGCAAAGGCCATTCCACAGTGCTCACAATTATATGGCCGCTCTCCAGTGTGAGTTCTAGTATGCCTTGCCAAACCATCACTTGCAGCAAAAGTAGCATCACATTCTGTGCACTTGAAAGGTCTTTCTCCCGTATGTCTCCTCCTGTGACGCTCTAAGTGCTCACTCCGAAAGAATGCTCTCTCACAAAATTCGCATTTAAAAGGTCTATGTCCACTATGAATAAGTTTATGGGACTGATATGAAGCACAATAAGAGAAAGTTTTTCCACAGTCCTCACACTCATAAGGTCTCTCTCCTGTATGAATTCTTTTGTGCACTTTCAGATTTCCCTTAGTTGTAAAAGTTGCATCACAATCTTCACACTGGAATGGCTTTGCAGGCCAGCTATATTACTGATATTTTTGTGAAACACCGTGGGCTATGTCATTAAACTCAATATATGGGCTTGGATAGTCAGGTGTAGATGCCTCTGAATCAAAATCCTCTTCTTCTTCCTCCTCACCATCTTCATCTTCTTCTTCCTCCTCATCATCATCATCCTCCCTCTCATTTTTTCCATCGCCTGTTCCCTTCTCATTATTAGCATGGTCTTTGTCAGCCAAAAGTTGCTCTGCCCTAGTCAACAGCTGTATTTCATCACTATTTTTTGTCTAAATAAATTTCAGTACCACTGCTCAAGGTAACACTAGAATCCAGATTACTAAAATCTTTATCCTCTCCTTTACTTCTGAATGTTCTCCTAAGGGATGAGAACCCAGACCTAAAGAATTGCTAGGAGAAACTGTTGATGCATACTGCACACTTGCTTCATCTGTCGAAAGTCAAGTGAAGCCTCTGATAACATCTTAATACCATTTGAAGGTGATTTCATCTCAATGCTGGAACTGGTCTCATTTCCCACTGAAAGTCTTGAGTCTGTGTTCATTTTTCTTAATTCCATGTTAGCCTGACCATTAATACTTATTTTTTCCTCCATGGAAACACTGGATTTTCCTCCATAATACTGCTCATTCTCTGAACTGAGATCATCTGACCCCACATTGTGGCTTGGAACACAGACAGGATTTATTCCAGAAGGATTGTACGTCTCTACCTCTTTTTCACAGGCTTGCTTCAGACCTTGGACAGCTGAAATTCTAGGTTCTTGAGCTACAGCTTGCATCCTCAAGTCATGTCCTAATGATGGTGTCCTTGAATTTAGAACTGATGAAGGTGATTGGCAGTCTCCTGAGGGTAACTGGATTTCCTCAGGTTTTGATATACTAGGTGCAACACTATTATAAGTTACACAAATCTCTTGGATATTTAATTTAAAATTGTCTGTCAACTGGTTTCATATCATTCTTTGGTGCCTCATGGTTTGTATTGCCTTTTAAAATTTCTCTGATCTTCTAGCACATTGCATGGATCAATTCCCTCCTTAACATCATGGTTTCTTTCAAGTCTTCAGGAACATTATGAATACTGCTATAAAAACATTTTGCATCAAGACGCTTGCACTGATAAATCTGTTGGCTGAGGGCAATCTCCCAAATGACTTGAATCCAATGATGTACAAGGATGGTTAGAGAGAGGTCTATGGTCTCCGACAAACCTCTGTTCAACTGCCATGGGTCGCATATCAATTGGATATCTTGAATTGCCATAAGCTCCAGAGACTGCTGAAGAGCTCTGAAGATCTTCAGCAGCATGACAATTTACTGAATTTACATGCGATGATATCCTAACTCTATTATCTGGCAGTTCTCTCACATCACCAACCGAAGAATGGATGCCATGCACTCCAGCTGGATATGAAGATAGATTTCCTTGATGTACCACTGAATTTTCTGTTGGCAATGGAATAGGATGTGGGGATGGGGGGATACCATGAGATGTAGAAGAAATACTCATGTGAGTTGGTGGAGGATGGGAGCCTGGATATGGGTATGGATATGGATATGAATACTGCCCATAAGGATAGTTATAAGTATACAGGTGTCCACGATTTTCCATGCTAGAATCAAGGGAAAATAAAGAATGCATGATTTCTTGTGGAGTCTGATCCATTGCACTGAGTATATTACCAAGATATGTTATAAAGCTTCAATGGCACATACATATAATAAATACTTTTCTACTTGAAGGTTTTCATAATGCAGATAACCAAACTTGGTTATGCTGCTTGGATTTGGTAGAAAAAGTACTTCCCAGACACCTCAGTGAATCTGAAAGATAAAACTGAGAATTAACTTATAACAAAATCTAACCTCATTGAAACAACAATTAATGTTTTAGCCTTCATAAAAATAATATGGAATTTTTATAATAAAATAAAGTTTGATATATACTTACCAAGTAATTACATAGCTAATGTTTCTAAAGGCCTGTCCACACTAGGAAACATTGTTTGCAAACAGTTTCCAAACTGTTTGCAAAAAATGTTTCTCGTCCAGACTCGGTTATCATCAGGATGCTTGTCAGTGCAGTAGCCTCTGTATTCTGCTTAGCTATCTTGATGCAATCAAGGAGGGATAAGAGACAGAAAAAGGAAAGGGTAAGGAAGTTTTTAGAAAAAGAGGTGTGTCATGCTGACTTGTTTCTGGCAGAATTGAAAACATCACAGTTTTTTAAAAGTAAGTTATATTTTTCCTAGCTATACAAACCTGAGGTCCTTTTCATTAGGATTACGTACTTTTAGCGTAGGCTGGAATATGGCCGTTAAATTCTTGAACAAGGTGGATAGGCAATAACTACCGCCTGGTAGGTGGGTAGGCCCGCCTGCCCAGATGTAAACACTACACTTTGCCTTTCGGCCCAGGTTTCAGATTGAGGGGTGGCATGAGGTGGGCATTAATGTAAAGGACCTCAGGTTTGTATAGTTAGAGAAAATACAATTTACTTTTAAAAATTGTGATTTGTTCCTACACTATATACAAACCCTCAAGTCCTTTATACATATTAAGAAGACTCACCGATTGGTGGGAGGAATCTGATTGAGCCTCTAGAACTAACTGGACTTCAGCACAGCTGGGCTATTCCTCCTGGTTGTAAGAGCAAGGAATCCCCTGCCTCTGACAACTTGATTGGAGTACTATAGGAGCTGCTTGATCAAGAGTCAGACTTCTGGCCCTTTTCGAAATGAGTGAGGAATCGTAACTCATCTGAAAAAGGGCTGTGAAGAATATTTAGAGTCGGAGGCATTAATGCAAAGTTCTGGGAAGGGTTTGCATTATTGCCAGTCTCCTTCCTCCCCTTGCTAGAGGAAGGAGTGGGATTGTTTCCTTGGTTCCAATAAGAAAAATAAACGAAACACCCTACCAGTAAGTGTAAGTTCAAGTCCTATCCTCAACCTGAAGGGAGAGGAGTAGAAGGACGAGGGGAAGGTGGAGAGGCCTGTCACTCTCACATCCTTCTTACCTCTAGAACTGCACACCATAGGCGAGATGCAACTTGTCCTCTAAAAGGAGCCGGGTAAGCAAACACAACCTGTGAGCATCCACTACTGGTCCAAGGAAAAGAGATTCCAAGGACCTGTGGGCAGACCCGAAGGAAGAGATATAAATATGGTCGCAACGAGACCGCACCTACCTTCCAGTCCTATATCTTCAGTGATGAAATGTACCCAGCCACTGGCACTGCTCTCTGAGAGAGCTAACAGCGGACATATCCAACTGCGGAGAAGTTCCTCACGATCTCATAAAACTCGGAGGAAGACGTGTCATTAGACACTTCTGCATAGGAAGTCTACAGTGGATAAAGGTATCAACACTCAATGAAGGGTGTCGATCCTTCATAAGTACAGCAACACACCAATAGGGCAAAGTAATAATTGATCTGAATCAACCAATACAAAGTCCAAGCGCAGGAGAGCATGAAGGATTCAGACTCGTCAACAGATGCTGAATGATTGCACTGCCTCGCATCTGAGACGTAGTTATGACATGCCATCTGCATTTTGAAGGGTGATGCTGAGAACAACCATGCAAATCGTCTGTTGAGAGACAAGATGATTCTTGCAAGGCATGTGCACATTAGATGAGAGTCAAATGCCTTCTAGACCGAGGTCCCTGTGATGGCAAGACATACGTTTCTCATCAGTAGTTGAATCTCAACTAAGGAGAAACAATACTACTTAGTGAAATCTAAGGTGAATGTGGACCTTCGTCTTCACAGTTGAATCGAGAGAAGTAAACTCTCACGATTCTGATCATAGAAAAAGTCCCGTCTATGACACCAACCAGTGGAGATGGCCCTAATCCCTAGTGTTTTAGAGGACTGAAAAAGTTATTCCGCTATTTCATTGCTGCTCAGCAAGAAAGTCAGAGCTTTCAATGAAGGCAGAGTCTTTCAGTAATGAAAACACAGGGATTGTACTGCCTGAAAAACAGCTTCTTATGGGTTGGATCTGGGAGGAATTCCTATTTACTCTGGAAGCAGAGCTAGTCGGGCGGGGAACAGGCAAAGTCTTCTGTTATTCATTTTCAATTCGGGGTGAACAAAGAATAATTGTACACCTTACGAATTAGAAAATGTATATTAGAAGACAAAACTAAAATTGTCTGAAGAAAATCATTCTGCTTCATCGCAGCAGCCAATGGGGCAGGTGTGATGGAACAGAAGACTAGGCTACAGACTTCTGTTATACCGTGTGGTAAACAGAAAGATGACAATGAGTCTAATGAGATATATCTGTCCGAAAATTATTGCAACGGCAAATGTGGAGCATGAGACATGGGCCTTATGCGAGAATTCCAAGCAAACCAGAGACTTAAGTCAGTGATTGCCGGGCAGAGAGATTCAAATTGGTAGTTAATCCTCGACAGAGCAGAAACAATACTTAGACAAACGAAATCTCAGAGAGAACAGTACTCTGCTAATCGCTCGACTCCTTATACTGGGTTGCCTGGCAGTGCATTCCATGATGGAATGTGTTCGGCTAGAACCCTCAAGCACAAAAAAGATACACATGAGCATCTGTATTCTAACCAAAATGGGAGGGAAAGAAACCCTCTTGTTCAGTGATAATGCAAATGCTGTGGTGTTTTTGGGATACAATACCGCTAGTCATCTCAAAATCAAAACCAGAAACTCCTGGGAGGCCAAAAAGGCTGTCCTGAGTTTCAGGTTAATTAAGAGAAGGTACTATTCATTTCGGTCACATACCAGAGGAATTAACTTTCAGATATGCTCCTATTACTCAGATGATGCAACTGATAGCAAAAGCTTGTTGCAAGGAGGATATACTAGTACTATATATTTGTAGGTTCCTGTAAATCACAGTCCAGCCTAAATCTTCTTCATTCGAGAGACAAGAATAAGGACTGGAAGCAGACCTCCATCATTATCTAATGAAGAGAATGAAGGTGAAGTCGTCCCAAAGGGAGACTTTACGGTGATAACCAAAGACCGAAGATGACTAGTTCAAGACGAACTGGTTGTTCCTAAAACAACAGCACTAGAAAGGCATTCAAATTTCTCAGTGCTATCCATCCTGAACAGATTGACGTATGTTCGGTAAGATCCTAAGATTGAACCAAAAACATAGTCACTCGGAGGATTTACTCTGAGGAGTCTGTAACCAGGAAGTAGAGGAAATGGAGGAAGATTGACTGTTCTTGCCTGCTCTTCTCTGAACTTGTGATGTTCTCACTCTGTTAAATGAAGCATTCATTTCCTACAACTGTTTCGTAGCACAAATGCATGTGAAAGTTGAGCGGAGTTGAATGCAGTAAAAGCAGGCAAGAACTTGCCACATCTGGCTATACATCTATCTTCTCCGTGATCGAACCTCACAAAGAAAACTACACAGAGGACCTCCTCCTATCTTCCTATCTCCTTCAGATGCCTTGTCCCGAGGAACAGGGACATCGATCTTGGCACCTGAAGAATAGCCATTCTTGGCTTTCACTGGTGCATCAGAGCCACCAACGCAGCTCGGTCCCTTCTCTCACCCTGCGTCACTGTCATGATAGAGAGAAGACTACCTATAACTGACTGTGGATACACGAACCCCCTTGGAGGTTGTACACTCAGAGAGACTTGTACACGAGTACCCAACACGGTTTTGGTTCCATGAGCAGCGCCCTTGGAACCAGAGAAAGGAGAATGAACCTGTGTAAGAACTCCTGGGGCTCCCGAGAAACGATATTTTGGGGATAGCATCTAGGTTCCTGTTCTGGAAGGAGCAAGTGAGCCGAAGAGACAGCCAATTGCTTCCTCCCCAGGGAAAGGATGCAGACCTTTAGAAGTCTTGAGACAAGACTTTTTAGAAGGTGGAGAAAATACCTTTCTCTTCTTAGCCCGTGGAAGCCTCTCAAGAGGGAAGTGAGGAGGCGTCAGATGACGAAGATGAAAGACAATGACCCCTATGAAAAACTTGCTGCAAACACGAGAAAGGAGGGTACTATGTCATGGCAAGGAACTGCCCTGATCTAGAGCAGAGAGTTCATTCGTTAGAGCTGAGCACTCTGCTCAGCAGAGCTGGCTGGTTGAGCTAAGTCAATTGAGCTGAGCAGATCACCACTACATAATTATGAGTGGTAATCATCAACAAAGAACTATCACTTCTTCCCAATTAACTGTTCTCCATCCAGGCCAAAGCTCCAAGAAGAACAAAGAGGGATTCTGTGTCTGCTGTCCTGCATCTTCAGACCCTAAGGTCCATGAAGACGGTACTTGACCATTCACCTAGGTGTTACATGCAGTACCAAGCTCTGCTTAGCTCCAAACAAGATTGAAGAGCAAACTCACCTGTACTGGTAAAAGCTTGTCTCGCTATCCAACCACTCGTGATAGTGAGCAACTCGGTGAGCGTTAGAACTCGTAAGAATTCCCACACTCATGAGAAAAACCCGACTCTTGCAAGACAATAATTGGGGCAAGCCTTGTCTCGCCCTGGTGCTTCGGCAATATGACGAAGCCGAGCACCTCAATGAGTGCCTGCGGAAAACAAAAGGATCCAGTCTCGGCAAGACTCCTGACTATTGTAATAATAGAAGACCAAAACACTCGGAGAGTGGCTAGAAATTCCAAAAATTTAAGCACTCAGCGAGACCCCCGAATTTTGTCAAATGATCATCGGGGAGAGGCCCCTTCTCGACTCCTGGAGAAATTACGGAGGAACAGGCGTAAAAAAAACCAGTCCTAAATGTGAGCATTTAAGACTGGAATGAGAGTAGTACAATTCAACAGAATATGCACTCGAGGCTCCCAGAACACATGAACCCATAGGGGACTGTGGATTGAAATCTGTCCAAAGGCCAGAAAGACCTAGGGAGAACATAGTCTCCAGATGTTGAATCCTAAGAATCTAAACACCAGATGTCAAGACGGTGAGAGGTCTCTCCGTCATTGACAGAAGATCCTTCCTTAACGACCTTAAGATCCTTCCAGGAATATAGTTACTCAATGTTGAATCCTACGGAGAGCACTCTGCAGGATCCCTCCTATTCACCTCGCCCCTCCTGGTGTAGCCATAGGAAGTAGAGGGAATAAGTGAGGAAGATTGGGCGCTTTCACTCACCTTACTAGCAGAACTAGAAGGAGAAGCGAGTCACAGGCAGCCATAAACTTGTGGTGATGGCATGATGGCTGCGACGTGAGTCTAGGGGAGCATTCTCGACCTGGAGAAACGCTTTCCCGAGGATAGTTACGAAACTCTCGCATGGCAGGAGAAATGTTTACTGCCACAGAGACCAGTCAGTCAAGTGAATGTGACTATTGTCTGGGTGGAGTTGAGCATCCACCTGATTGGCACGGGCCGGTACCACCCTCCAATGAGTCCAAGTCCCCATCGAGGCCAAAACCTTTCAAGATGACTGAAGGGGGACCCCCTACTGATCTCACTGCATGCACGGTCCCGCGGGACCATCACGTCAACCCTGGGTCCTGAGCAATCACTCCTTTCTTCCACTCTGTGCCTGAGTTGTGACGGTGAGCGGACTCAGAGTCATCGACTTTGGATGCACTCAAGTCCATAGATTTATGTGCATTCGGGGAATCTTGCGAACGAGCGCCCGACACGGAACTAGTTTTTGGGGCAGAACCTCTAGGACTAACAGCAGAAGTGCGAACCGAAGTTTGCGCTTCTACAGCTCCCGACACGCTAGACCCTGGGAACAGTGTGACGGTTCCTGTTCCCAAAAGAACAAGCGAGCCAGCGGAAGACCCAACTGCCTCCACAGTTAGAGGAGGCAAACCCTTAGAAATTCTGTGATGAGACTTCTCAGGGGGGAGGTTACCTTCTCCTAATTCGTCAGGAAGCCTTAGAAGTTGAAGGGGTGGAGGTTGAAGAAAAATACGATGATTACAAAGAGGAAGATGACAATACTTGACGAGCTCTCTTCCTTCTTGACTTCTCCAAATTCTGCAAGACTTCTTCTATGGGATGAGGCACTTTTACTGGTAGAAATACAGTTAATAACCACAGGGCAGCCGTGAAGGCGTTGTCCAGTGATGAAACTTCACAATAACTTCACAATAACAGTGGCAAATTAATATGATTTCAAGCAGGTGAACAATACACACACTCGAGGACCAATATCACAGCATGCTACGAGTTACAGGTACTATTCCAAGATTAGGATAGTCAACACGAAGAGATATCCAACCATCTACTGCTGTAATCAACTATCACTCCTGTTAGCCTATAAAATAAAGAAAATTATTATAGTCAACACGAAGAGATATCCAACCATCTAATGATGTGATCAACTATCACCACTATTAGCCTGTAAAAGAAAGAAAATGATATTGTCATGTTACAATAAAGTTTTATACATACTTACCTGACAGATATATACTTAGCTATAGACTCCGTCGTCTCCGACAGAATTTCAAATTTCGCGGCACACGCTACAGGTAGGTCAGGTGATCTACCGCCCTGCCCTGGGTGGCAGGACTAGGAACCATCCCCGTTTTCTAATCAGAATTCTTCTCTTCCACCTGTCTCCTGCGGGGAGGCTGGGTGGGCCATTAATCGTATATATCTGTCAGGTAAGTATGTATAAAACTTTATTGTAACATGACAATATCATTTTTATACATTCAACTTCCCTGCCAGATATATACTTAGCTGATTAGCACCCATTGGTGGTGGGTAAGAGACAGCTAACAACTGAAATAGACAAGTAAACAACATATGTTGTAGGTATTAATAAACCTTGGTTCCTACCTTATTAGGCTGAAGACTTCGCGGCTACTGCCTTGGAGTCTGCTTAGCCTCAAGAGCTCAGCGAGATATTGATCTAGGTAAGAGTTCTTGTGGGTCTGCCAATGGGGTCTTATCCACTTACTCGGCAGAGCCTAAAGGCCTTTGTCATTGGGTGCTATTCCACTAACATGACAATACACCTTGTTCAAGGAGCACAAAACCGATCCCGATCACCTGATCCTAACATCCATGGTTAGTTCTAAGATTGTAAGGAGTTATCCCGAACTCCTTACAAACAACCAAAAAACTCGAAACATAATTACACTTTCATTACAAAATATACAAAAAAAAATTTTGTACTCCCCTACTAGTCATACATACCCTTGATCCCCTACCAGCAATGACACTCTGCTCCCGTGCGACAGTAGTGCTTGCTACATAGAAAACCAAGCCACATATCTGACAAGAGGGTTTTTGTACGATAAGAACACAAAATTAAGGTTAAGGATCAGTCTTTGCTCCAAGACCCAGTACTGTATCTGCTGATACAAAAGGACCTAGCGAGAAGCACTTCTCATAGGTCACTCTCACATCCTTCAGATAATGAGATTGCAAACACTGAATTGCACCTCCAATATGTAGTCTCAATGATATTCTTTAGAGACATATTCTTTTGGAACGCCAAAGACGTTGCTACTACTGCCCTCACTTCATGAGTCTTGACCTTTAGAAGACCGAAGGATTCCTCCGAGCAGTTCTTGTGAGCGTCCGTAATAACGCTTCTCACAAAGAAAGCCAAGGCGTTCTTGGACATGAGTCTTTTGGGTTCTTCACCGCACACCAAAAGACCTTGTTGACAAGCTCCCATCTGTCTCTTCCTCTCTAAATAGTATTTAAAGCTCTCACTGGACAGAGAGATCTCTCTATCTCTCTGCCTACAAGGTTAGATAGGCCTTTTAAACCTCAAAACTTCTGGGCCAAGGTTTTGACGGGTTTTTCGTTCTTTGCCAGAAACATTGTCTGGAAAGAACAGATGGCAGCATCTCCTTTGAACCCCACCGTGGAATCCGAGCAGTGTAATTCGCTCGTCCTCTTGGCTGTAGCGAGAGCCACCAGGCAACAAGCATTTCCTAGTGACGTCGCGGAAGGACGCCAGATGTAAAGGCTCGAATTTATCCGATGAAAGGAATTTCAGGACCACGTCTAGATTCCAACTAGGTGTTCTAGGAGTAGCTGCTTTCGAAGTCTCAAAAGATCTAATTAGATCGTGTAGATCTTTGTCGTTAGCAATGTCCAGGCCTCGATTCCTGAATACTGAAGACAGCATGCTTCTGTATCCTTTTATTGTCGAGACAGATAGGTGTGATTCCTCTCTCAGAAAGAGAGGAAATCGGTCAATATTCACTATAGAGGTACTGGAGGAGGGACAGCTTCTGACCCTTACACCACCTCCTAAAGACTTCCCCACTTTGACTGGTATACTCTTCTCGTCGAAGCTCTGCGGCTCTAGCGATAGAGCCCGCAGCCTTGCGAGAAAAGCCTCTCGCTCTGACAAGTCTTTCGATAGTCGAAAGGCAGTCAGAGCGAGACCTGGGAGGTTGTGATGAAACCTCTCGAAGTGGGGTTGTCTGAGTAGATCGTGTCTGTTTGGAAGCGATCTGGGGAAGTCCACTATCCACTCCAGTACCTCCGTGAACCATTCCTGGCTGGGCCTGGCCAAAATGGGGCTATGAGTGTCAACTTCGTGCTCTTCGAAGCTACGAACTTCCTGAGCACTTCCCCAGGATTTGAACGGGGGAAAGGCGTATGCGTCCACGCCCCGACCAATCCATGAGAAAACGTCTATTGCGAAGGCTCTCGGATCTTCCACTAGAGAGCAAAAGATCTCTATTCTTTTGGAGAGGAACGTCGCAAACAGGTTCTATGTGAGGTCTCCCCCACAGGGACCAAAGACTTCGACACACTTCTTCGTGTAGAGTCCATTCTTTGTGGGAAGGACCTGATTTCTCCTGCTCAGTCTGTCCGCTCTCACATTCTTGATCCCTTGAACAAACCTTGTGAGGAGAGTTATGCCTCTTTCTTCCGTCCAGGTTAACAGGTGTCTTGTCAACTGATAGAGGGAGAAAGAGTGCGTGCCTCCTTGCTTGCGTATGTAAGCCAGAGCCGTGTGTTGTCCGAGTTTATCTGTATCACCCCGTCTCTGACTATCTCTTCGAAGAACTTTAAGGCTAGGTGTATGGCCACAAGTTCCTTGCAATTGATGTGCCAGGCAAACCTGTTCCTTTGTCCAGGTGCCTGACACCTCCCTTGCTCCTAGCGTCGCTCCCCATCCCGACTCCGAAGCGTCGGTAAATAACACTTGGTCTGGGTTCTGCAGAGCAAGCGATACGCCTTCGTTCTTTTGAAGCGGAGGGATCCACCACTTCAGATGATCTTTTATTCTTCTTGAAGGTTGGAAGGAGATGTCCGAGAGTTGACCCGTCTTCCAACTCCACACCTCTTTGAGGAAAAACTGAAGAGGGCGAAGGTGAAGTCTCCCTAGCGAGAAGAACTTCTCCAATGAGGACAGGGTCCCTAAAAGGCTCAGGTAATCCCTCGCTGAGCTGTTCTTTCTCTCTAGAAGCTCGAGATTCTCGACAACCTCGAGCGATTCTTTCTCGCGAAGGATATACCCGAAAACCCCGAGAATCCATCTGAATCCCCAGATAGACCAAGTTCTGGCTGGGGATCAGTTGTGACTTCTCGAGGTTGACGAGCAACCCTAGCGAATCTATCATGTTCCTTGTTACTTCTAAGTCCTCCAAGCACTGAATCTTCGACTTGGCCCTGATCAGCCAGTCGTCCAAGTAGAGGGAGATGTTTATCCCCTCTAGGTGAAGCCATCTTGCTACATTCGCCATCAGGTTGGTGAATACTTGTGGGGCTGTAGACAGACCGAAGCACAGAGCCCTGAACTGAAAGATCTTGTCTCCTATTACAAAGCGAAGATATTTCTTTGACAAATGGTGAATGGGAACGTGGAAATATGCGTCTTGCAGGTCCAGAGAGACCATCCAATCTCCTGGACGAAGAGCCGACATTACAGAGGCGGACGTTTCCATGCGAAACTTCTTTTCTGTACGAAGCGATTCAGAGCGCTTACGTCCAGAACTGGCCTCCACCCCCCGATGCCTTTGGTACTAGAAAAAGGCGATTGTAAAATCCCGGGGAGTGTGGATCCTGCACAAGTTCGATGGCCTCTTTTTCCACATTTGCTCCACCATTTGAAGGAGAGTCTTTCTCATTAACGGGTCTCTGTACCTCGCTGACAGTTTCCCGAGGCGTAGATGTTAGGGGCGGGCTGTCGTCGAAGGGGATTACATATCCCTTCTTCAGGACCGACACTGACCAAGGGTTGGCTCCCCTTTTTGCCCATACTCCTGCAAAGTTCAGGAGTCTGGCGCCCACTGGTGCTTGGAGGAGCAACAAGTCACTTTGATTTCTTGAAGGGCCTAAATGAAGACCTTCCTCTCTTTTCAGAGCTCTTCTTTCTGGCAGGGACGAGCCGCTGCACCTCCACGAAAAGGGCTGCTGAGGAGGACGAGATTCCTTCTTAACCGTCGACACTACAGGGCGTCCTTTCTTGGACGTTTGCGTTAGTAGGTCTTGTGTCGCTTCTCAGTTTAGCGAGCGAGATATATCCTTTCACTAACTGAGAAGGAAACAGATGATCTGATAGAGGGGCGAACAGTAAGGCAGTCCTCTGGCTCGGAGAAACCCTTTCGATAATAGGGATCCATAAACTGATCTCTTTTTCAGGAGACCAGCACCAAAAAGGGAAGCCACTTCACCCGAACCGTCCTGTACTGCCTTGTCCATGCAGGAACAGGACGCTATGGAGAATTTTTTCTGGGTTTTTTTCAGAACTCCGGATCCTTAGATTTGTTGGCCAGAACTCCGAGTGACCAATCCAGAAAATTGAACACCTCTAAAGTGACAAAAAGTCCCTTTAGAAAGTGGTTCAACTCTGAAGTGCTCCACGTCGCTCTGACCGATCCTAAGGAGTGACGTCTAGAGGCCTCCACTAAATTGGAAAAGTCGGCATCTGCAGAGGCAGGTAGAGAAAGACCCATAGTCTCTCCTGTCCCATACCAAATACCTCTCTTCCGTGCAATCTGGAAGGAGGCATGCAGAATACCGTCTTTCCTAACTCCTTCTTCTTGTCCATCCACCAAGAATCTAAAGAATGGAGTGCCTTCTTCATAGATATCGCAGGCTTCATTTTTAAAAAAGGCCGACGATTTTGCCGTAGCTGAGCTCGAAAAGAGCGAACGAGGAGAAGGAGGAGCCGCCGGACTAAGAGAATCTCCAAACTCTTGAAGTAGTAATGAGGCTAAGACTTTATAACTAGTCCCTCATTAGCAGGAGGTTCGTCATTAGACAACTCGTCTAACCCTCGATCAGACGAAGGAGAAAAGTTCACGTTTGGAGGGAGAGTCCTTCCAAGACCTCCTATGTTCTGAAGGAGAGGAGCTCCATATTTGGAGAAGAGTCATAACCTCCAGGGACGATCCCCGACTCTTGCCATCCTGGCTCTTGACTCTTGCCTCCTGACTCCTGCCTCCTGGCTCCTGACTCCTGCCTCCTGACTCCTGACTCCTGCCTCCTGACTCCGGACTCCTGCCTCCTGACTCCGGACTCCTGCCTCCTGACTCCGGACTCCTGCCTCTTGCTCCTGGCTCCTGCCTCTGGCTCCTGCCTCTTGGCCTCCTGCCTCTTGCTCTGGCTCCTGGTCCTGCCTCTTGCCTGGATGCCTCTACACTCCTGGCTCTGGGCTCCTGCCTCCTGGTTGACTCCTCACTCCTGGCTCTTGGCTCCTGCCTCCTGGGTGACTCCTCACTCCTGGCCGGTGCCAGACGTCTGATCGTTTCATCCAGGTTCGTACCGGAAACCTCACCTCGACCGTAGGAGTATCGATCCTGGAGGCAGATACCTCCATAACGTCTGGAGGATCTTTTAATAGGAAGGGAAGTGTCTTTCCTTCTAGGAGGCTCCTTTGACAGGACTCCTACAAACGACGAAATCTGTTCCTGCATCGCCATCATGAACCTCTTTGTAGCCTCCTCTTTATCCTCTTCGGGAGGAGGGGAGGAGGAGGGGAGGAGTCCATAGCCTCCACCTCCTGCCTCCTTCTCACTCTGGTTGAAAGAATGGCTCTTCTTGCCTTCTTCACTCCCGATGGAGACTCCTCAGGGAAGTTTTCAGGGCTCGAGTCAATATTCGGAGCCTTCCAACTCCTCTTGAGAGGCCGAGATCGATCTGAATCTCTCCAATCACGTCTCGGTGATGAAGATCCCGAACGACGAGAAACACTCACATAGGACGCTTTTACAATAGCGGTCCTTGGCAGTCTGGGGTGTCACAGAAACCGCCGAAGGGACACCTGATCGGTGGGGATTCTCCACAACCTCCTTTCGGCTTTCGACATTCCTTCTCCTCTGGGCATGTGAGCTTGGAAGAGGTCTAGACCTAGGAGCGTTGCTGAGTTCCGACCAGATGCCCCCTCCACTACACTGGGGACACTCATATCACTGTCCACTGAAAAATCACTAGCCTTACCTTGTATGGCAGCCATTTTGTTTTCCATCAACTTGAAGGCTGCTTTTAGATCCGCAAGTTCTTTTGCTGGATCTACAGGTTCTGCATAGGAGAAGGGGCTGCAATGGAAGGAGAAGTAGCAATACTTACCCTTGGGGAAGATCCCAAGCTTGGAATTAGTTCAGATCTAGAACTACTTAAACTTCTATGAGAGCCTTCCTCACTCTTTCTCTTTCTCAACTTTTTTAAATAATTAGTTAGATTCTTCCATTCGTTCTCACTCAAGTTCTCACATTCCTTACAAGTATTAGTAAAAGAACATTCATACTCCCTGCACCTCTTGCATACCGTGTGAGGGTCTACCGAAGCTTTCGGCAACTCTACCTTACAGCCTACATTCACACAACGTCTCACAACCATACCAGAGTCAGACATTATTAAAGAAAATTCCAAAATCAAGTCCACAAAACAGTCCACAAAAGCGTGCCAATCCAACAATCCAGATACGTCACCAAAAGTCGGTCAAGAAGATCAATTGCCGGTGAAAAAAGAAAAACCAATCGAGAGGAACCACAACAATGTTGATGGTCCGGGCGACAGAAGAATTCTGATTAGAAAACGGGGATGGTTCCTAGTCCTGACCACCCAGGGCAGGGCGGTAGATCACCTGACCTACCTGTAGCGTGTGCCGCGAAATTTGAAATTCTGTCGGAGACGACGGAGTCTATAGCTAAGTATATATCTGGCAGGGAAGTTTGAATGTAAAAATAAAAATACGTAGTATATTGTAGGTTTCTGGTACAACGACCTCCATCCTAGATTCTTTTCCCCTCGAGGAATGAGAATAAGGATTGGAGATCGACCGCCTTCGTTCTCTAGTCAAGAGAGTGAAGGAGAAGTCTTTCCCAAAGGAAAGCTTCAATGGTGAACAGAATACCAAAGACGATAGTTCAAGCCAAACTGGAAGTTCCCGCCCGTCCGTTCTTCTCTATTCCAGGTTAATCGCCTACTGTGAGATACTCTTCTTTCAGCAGCAGTCTCCTTCCAATGCTAGAAATTACAGGAATTCGAGCATAAGCGAGGTTCCCGATTATCGTGTAACAATTATCGGGATTCTCGCTCACTTTGGACCGTGGTCTCGCCTAAGTGTTTGGAGATCGTAAAAAACTTGAACACTCTGAGTGCGCTAGAAATTCCGTAGAATTCTAAGCACTCTGCGAAACCCCCACCGAATTCGTCAAACGATACCGGCTGGTGGTCCTCTCGATTCCCGTAGAAATCGAGAAAGGGGCAGGATCCCTCCTCAACGACCGGGGCTTACGTCAGGTAGGACCCGAAGGTCCCCCCGGTAGCGCAGCCCCTAACGTGGGATCTTACAGAGAAATCTCTGTAGGATCCCTCCCCTTTCCCTCGTAGCCATAAGGAGAGAGGGAATGGGGAGGAATTGGATACTGGCTCGCCTTCCCAGCGGAACTAGCAGTTGGAGAAGAAAAGGAGCAGCCATCGCCTTACGGCGATGGCCTCTCAGAGCCTGGGAAAACGTATCGTCAGGAGAAAAACCGTTTTCCCCCGAGGAGGGTTACGGGAACTCATACTGTAGGTAAGGGTCTGCCCGCCCCTGTGAACGTCGTCTGGGTGGGGCTGATCGACACCTGACAGGAGAGAGCCGATACCGTCCTCCGACTCATTCCAGTCCTCGTCGAGGTCGAAACCTCTCAGGAGGACCGAAGGGGTATTCAAATACGGTGTCCGAAGACACGTAGAAACGCCCCTCTGTCGCAGTAGAGGAGGTGAAGTAGCTTGTTCGACCGGCCAGAAACGAGAGAGCCTTCTTGTCCGGAGACGAGAGACTACCTGGTTCAACACAGTCGGCAAGCTCCGATCGCGGCAGACCCACCGTCGATTTGGGTTCCCTCTCGGGCCCCAAAACGACTCGAGCCGAGACGTGGCTCTGCTGGTGGGAGCGGCGATCCTTCCCGAGGTCGTTGTGCTGACGAATCAGCGCCATAACCTCGGCAAAGTTCCTCTGGATCTCGGAAGTCACAGCATCTTGCAGAGTAGGGCCGTTAAGCCCTTCGAACAAGAGCATATTCCGAGAACCTTCCTCCTAAGAAGGGGAACAGCGACAGCCCTCTCGGTCTTCTCCATCCACTTGCGCATACGTCCTGGCCGGTCCAAGAACCGTGCCTGGCACGGTAGGGCGTCGTGGTGGGATCATGAGGGGCGCACCCCTCACGATCACTCCTCAATACCTCTCTCCTCCCGGTGTAAACCCGAGGAGGTTGAAGGTACGGGAGAGGCAGACCTGACGCTCCCTCCTCGCTCGCTGGCAGAACCAGCAGGCTTGGAGGGCTGCAGGCGATCGTCAACCCGCGGTGGCGATCAAGCTGCAGGCCTGTCGAACCATCTCGCTGTAGAGAACGGCTGGAACTGAGCACATCGGGCCCCGATCTAGAGTGTCAGAAGAGCTGGTGCTGGTTGCCGTACCCGATCGCTCTCTGTGAGAGCGACGGTCAGGCGACCTCAGGCTCCACTGTCACAGTGAGACCGGTGCTTGTCCTCACGGCACGTCACGTCGCTGGTTCCAGCCGTGGCTGGCACCGGCGAACGGGGGTACCTCTTCCCAGCCTCAGCCCGTGGCCAGTCGTGGACCGTCACGTCATCCCGGGTAGCCAGCTGGTCGCTGCGAGAGCGAGAGCTGGTCTGGTGAGAGTCGCGTGAGCGGCTGTCACCAGTCTTCCGCTCCGTGCCGTGAACCTGACGCTGAGCGAGCTCAGAGGTCTGGTTCCTAGCTGCACGGTCGCTGGTAGGCGACCGTACACTCAGTACCTCCCGCGAACGAGAGGCCGAGACGGACCCTGAAGCAGTGGCAGAACCACTGACACCAGGCGAGGAAGTACCGGTGTTAGCCGGTACCCCTCTGGTCCCCGTAGTCTCCTTCCTTGCGGAAGAAGAGACGGGCCCCGCTCCCGAAGGAGCAGGAGGACCAGCGGAAGGAACCCTCCCGTCCCACCGAGGTGAGACGGGTCCCGAGAAGCTCCCGAGGGAGACTTCTTAGGAGGGAGGAGGCAACCTTCTTCTTCCTCAGCTGTGAAGCCTTAGAAGTCGAAGGGGAAAGAAGGCGGCAGCCGACGACGATGAAGAAGATGAAGATGACGACGACGACACCTTCCTCCTCTTCTTCGTCAGCTTCCTCAGGACAAGACTTAAGATCTGCTATCCAGGGCGGAGCCGGGGCTGCTGTCGCCGAAGCCACAGGGCCCGGACGCACCTGTACAGACAGACCAAAGTCTGGGGTAGTACCACCACGAACAGGGACGACGTCAGCAGGTATGGGCATCTCAGGAACAGCAGGCACAGCCAGCACAGCATCGGCAGGGACAGCCAGCGCAGCAACGGCAGGGACAGCCAGCGCAGCAACGGCAGGGACAGCCAGCGCAGCAACTGCATGGACAGTCAGCCCAGAATCGGCAGGTACGGCAGGCAGCACCGGAAACACAGGAAGTGGAGCAGCAGCCAGCAACATCCTGGTACCGGCGGCAGGTCCAGGGGCGAGCTCTAGGGCAGCGGAAGTGTGGTCGCGGCAGCGCGGCAACCACGAGCGGCGGCGGCACGCCCCCCTCTCGGTACGGCGAACGGCACTTCACAGCGGCTGTAGGCAAGACTGTTACCACGTGAGGCGAGTACACCAGGTGAGGAGGGACGTCGTCACCTGGAGTCGATATCGTTGTCGTGGTCACCACTCCATGGGTGACCGCAGTAGGCCCAGACATAGAACCGCAAGTCCCTGGACACTACACGCCCTTGCAAATCGAAGGCGCCCATACCTCACCAAGGTCCACCCTCGTGGCAGTAGCACCTGCGGAAATAACAGTAGTAGTGATTAGTGGGGGGAAGTCCCCTCGCGCGGGGGGGTGAGCCCCACACCGAACGAGCGGAAGACCCCGAATACAATTGTACATCGGGCACCGAGCGCCCTCCCCCGCGCTCGACGGATCGGGCGAATAGAAGAACCCAGATAACCTCCCCCCCCGAAGGGGAAGGGCCATCTGTGGGAGCTGAGCGGGGGGGGGGGGGGGGGGGGGGGGGGGATTCTCATTCCCCACCCCCGCACAGCACCCATGTACCCATCAATAATAATAAGAGCCCGAGAGCAATCGTGCCCTCGGCACCGAATGCAAGGGCATAAGGATCAATTCCCTGACTGAGCGAAACTTGAACCAAATAAAAATTGATGCAATCAAAAATAAAAGGAATAAAATGAAAAAGAATCTTGCATTACGATTCACTTTACAATGAATAAGGGCTCGGATCGAGCGCATTTGCGCCCTCGGTACCGAGCGCAAGGGTAAAAGGATCCATTCCCGATTATGAACGGAAACCTTGATCCATAATGAATTGATGCAATCAAAATATATATGAAAATGAAAAAGAATACTGCGCTTGCGATTTCACTTCATACAAAATAAAAAGGGGAAGGATCAATTCCCGGGAAATAGCGGAAACATTGATCCAAGTAAATAATGCAATCTCAATAAAATATGAAAATGAAAAAGAACTGCACTTGCGATTTCACTTCATTCAAATAAAAAGGGGAAAGGATCAATTTCCGGGTAAGAGCGGAAACTGATCCAAAATGAGTATTGCTACAATCAAAATAAATATATGAAAATGAAAAAGAATTTTGTACTTGCGATTTCACTTCCATACAGAATAAGTTTTCGTGCAGAGCGCATACGCTCGGCAACGAACATACAGGTCAAAAAAAAATATAAATGAAAAGGGCACTTACTTACGATTTTCATCTACACATTTCCAACCAAAATATAAGCTCGGAGCGAGCTCTCTCCCGCCCTCGGCACCGAGCATACACAATACGAGGATCATTTCTGGGAAAATGAATTCCCGCACTTACGCCCTTCAGTCCCGGCACTCGGGTAATCGGAGGGCGTGGAGAAACCAAGATCCTTTAATTCACAATTGAATTCAATGGAAATAAATATGAAATGATTGTACTTACAATTCAGTTTCACTAGATAAATAGAAAAAGAAAAACACAACCATGCGAAAGCAACGACGATGAAGCGGGCAGAGAGCGATGATACACGTCTACACGCCAGCAGCCGAAAGCAAAAGTGGTTTGTTTACCTCCCAGTCGCGGGCGGCGCGCGCCTGTCGGACAAGCAGTTAACTACCGAACCCCTTGTTCGAAAGCTTACGACCTATCCAGCTGCCGCTAGTACCTTCCTATTGTAAAAGGACCGAAGGTTTGTATGCCGTGTCGGAACAAATATCTGTTTACGTCCGCGCGTTACGAATTCATGCATTATTTTGTGATAATATTTTCTCTGTGTTGCTTTTATCGTTTTACAATGTGTTATATAACAAAATGATCGCAATTTAGTGTACATTACAACGAAAAAAAAGTAACTTGTTACCTTTAACCGTTTTGCGCACAGCGCGATTTGAATACAATTAAATATGAAATTTTGTTTTTGCGCTATCATATATTGCATTATTTATATATGATAATGATCATTTTTTCATTTCTAATGGTTGCATACTAAACTTCAGGCAATGACAAAAAAAGGAGCCAAAAATGAACTCTTAATCTTGAAAACTAAGCGCGCTGTGATTTTTTGAAAAAAATATTTTTTCCGCTTCCGCGCTCACTCTGAAACACCTCCGGCACACGGGAGACATTTTTTTTTTTACCGCTTCGGCGTTTAAGGGTTAACACCACAGTGTCCCATCACCCTATCCCAAAACTCTTGGGAGGGCCAGGAAGGTTGCCTTGAGTTCCAGGAATTGATGTAAAGGCGCTTGTTATGAAGGTTCCATACTCCTGCAGTCAGCAACTCCTCCAGGTGTGTGCCCCCTCCCTCGTTTGATGCGTCTGAGAACAGGAGCATGTCCGGAGGGGGAATGGACAGATCCACTCCTACGATGAGGTTCCTGTCGTCTAGCCACCAATCCAAGTTTTCCCTTACAGGAGCCTTCGTTAGAGAGAGGTCGCAGAGAGACTGTCTCTCCCTTTCTGGGTCAACGCACCTATGCACGCCCCCACCCCCTTCTACTAATGTGCATGCTGCACACATCAGGAACACCTTCCTGACGCCCACCTGTAGCTCCTGTACAGCGCACTCCAACAGCACGCGTGAATACACATGCTTTCTCTAGACAGCACTCACCTGTAGAGTGCGCTGCCCAACGCGCTGCTTCACCTCTGCCTCACCAGCAAGCCTAAAGATCTCCACTGATACACACTACTTCATGCTCACACCAACACGTGTCGCCAGAGCGTTCACCTAAACATGATATTGTTATGATACAATAAAGTTTGTTCATACTTACCTGGCAGATATATATATAGCTGTATTCTCCGAAGTCCGACAGAATTTCAAAACTCCCGGCACACGCAGTGGTCGGCCAGGTGGTAGTACCCATTCCCGCCGCTGGGAGGCGGGCGTAAGGAACCATTCCCATTTTCTGTCAGATTTTTCTAGTGCCACTGTCTCCTGAGGGGAGGTGGGTGGGCACTTTGATTATATATATCTGCCAGGTAAGTATGAACAAACTTTATTGTATCATAACAATATCATTTTGTTCATGAATCTTACCTGCCAGATATATATAGCTGAATACCCACCTTTGGAGGAGGGGAGACAGATTCGATTTTGGGAAACAATTTCAATATATATGATTGATATTTGGTTCCTTAAACTGTTAGCATAGCTGACTTCGTGAGTACCGTCACCCAAGTCTGCATCTGCTTTACTAGAGACTCCAGCTAGGTAGTGACCTGTGAAGCTGTTGAGTTCTAGAGGATCTGTCAACGGGGCGTGACCACAATGCAACTAGATCCTATATTATAGACCTCCAATTTCGGTACTGCATTCCTAGAGGTGCCAGCAAGGACGTGACCTGTGTAGCTGGTGCGCTCTAATGAACTGTCACGGGGAGCGTGACCACAATGTGACAGATCATATAGGTGTTGTTTAGACACCCGAATGCTGTTAATGCGTTCACTGGAGGTGCCAGCAAGGACGTGACCTATGTAGCTGGTGCGCTCCAGATTATTTGTCAATGGGGGCGTGACCACACTGTGACAAAAACATTTTACCCTACTATGAGGGCGAAGCAAAAACATTACCACCTGACCACTAGCCTATCTGGTTAAACTTCGTAAACCAAGGCTAATGGAGGGAAGGCCGCCTAAGGCGGCCTACCCAAGACCACAAAAACTAAACACCTACATAAACATAATAAAAATAAAAAAATAAAAAGAAATAAAATTAAAAAGTCCAAACTAACATATTATTTTCTAAAGATAGGAAGAGTGCTACTCTCTGTCCCCAATATATTGTCTGCTGCGACATATGGGCCCAAAGAGTAGCAGTTCTCGTATGTAATCCTCACCTCCCGAAGGTAGTGAGAGGCAAACACTGAATTACTACTCCAAAATGTGGCATTCAAGATGTCATTGAGTGCCATGTTCTTTTGGAAGGCTACCGACGTAGAAATAGCCTCAGTCCATGCGCATTCACCTCAACACTTTTCATATCACTGTCTTGACAGGATGAATGCACTTCCTTGATGGTGCCCCTCAAGAAAAAAGCCAAAGCATTCTTTGACACTGGTAACCTTGGCTTCCTGCCACCAAACACCACAAGTTATCAGAAGGACCTCTTATAAACCTTGGTTCCTATCTTTTCAGACGGGGGGTTGACTTCCTAGCTATTGCTTAGGAGTCTGCTTCCTCTCAAAGAGCCTCAGCGAGGATGTGACCTATGGGTAAGAGTTCTTGTGGGTTTGCCGATGGGGTCTTATCCACTTACTCGGCAAAGCCTAACTGGCATTTGTCAATGGGTGCTAATCCACTCATATGACCATATACCTATGCCTATTAGCATAATTAAGGAGCACAACACCGATCCCGATCACCTGATCCTAACACGAGGTTAGCGCTTAATTTTAAAAAGAGTTAAACTAAAAATTAACTCACTAGTTAAGGTCTCAGTGTCGGCTCCCTATCCCAGCAACGTATCCGCAGACACGAACAACCAAGAGAAAAGGATCTCTTGTAGGTTGAATTGACATCCTTCGTGTAACGGGAGGTCAAACACAGAATTGCATCTCCCACCCGTAAGTGACAGCTCATATGTCCTTTATGACATATTGTTATGGAACCAAGAAGAATTCATAAAAGCTCGCACTTCATGCATAGGTTCAAACGGACTGGACATGAGGAACTTCAGAACTACATCCAAGTTCCAAGACGGCAACTTGGGTTGTTGAACCTTCATCGTTTTCGAAAGATCTCAAGAGATCGTGAAGGTCTCTGTTGTCCGCCAAATCCAGGCCTCTGTGCCTAAAGACAACTAAAGCGCACTCTTATAACCCTTGATTGTAGAGACTGCAAGTTTTAGATCCCTTCTCAGAAAAGGAATCAGCAATCTGGCTCACTGGTCGTGGTGGAGGAAAATGCCGTTCTTCTTGCACCAACTCCTGAAGACTATCCACTTCGATTGTACACTGCGTTGGAAAACGCTCTTCTTGCACTGGCGATAGCTTTCGCCATTGACGTATAGAAGCCTCTCGCTCTGGCCAACTTTTGGATAGTCTGAATGCAGTCAGACTCAGAGCGAAGAGGCTTCTGTGGTACCTCTCGAAGTGGGGCTGTCTGAGTAGATCTGTCCTTACTGAAGCGTCCCTCGGAAGTCTACTGCAAAGGCCATGACCTCTGTGAACCACTCTCTCGCAGGCCAGAACGGGGCGAACAAAGTCATTCTCGTCCCTTCCGACACCGCAAACTTTCTCATGACTTCCCCTAAGATCTTGAACGGGGAAAGGCGTACAGGTCCATCCCCGTCCAGTCCCAGAGAAGTGTGTCCTATCGTCACTGCAGCTGGGTCGAGTACTGGGGTTAGCAGTACAGTGGTAAGCCTCTTCGTTCTGGACGTCGCAAAGATATCCACGAGCGGACATCCCCATAACCCCCACAGCTCTTGGCATACCTCCAAAGCAGAGTCTACTCGGTTGGCAGAAGTTGACCTCGTCTGCTGAGGAGATCTGCCCAGACATTCTCTACTCATGCTACAAACTTCGTAAGGATCATGACGTCCAGTTGCCCTTGCCCACAGCAAGATCTCCTTTGCCAGAGCAAAAAGGGACTGAGACTGTGTTCCTCCCTACTTCTTCAAGTACGCCAGCTGTGGTGTTTGTCTGAGTTGACTTGGACTATTCGACGAGAGACTTTTTCTTGGAAAAACTGGAGAGCTAAAAAGATGGCTGCCATTTCCTTTAGGTTTATGTGCCAGACACCTGTTCCCCTCTCCAGGTGCCTGCCACTTCTTTCCCCCCCCTAATGATGCTTCCCATCCCGTGGTGGACGCGTCGGAGAACAACACTAGGTCGGGGCTCTGAAGCTTGAGAGACACGCCCTCCGACAGCTACACTGGATCTAGCCACATTTCAAGTGATGTTTTACCTCTCCTGAATTTCCACGATCATGTGTAGATTCTTGTTTTCTTTCCAATTGTACTTGAGAAAAAAATGTAACGGTCTGAGGTGCAGTCTCCCCAAGGAAACAAACTTCTCCAGCGAGGAAATGGTCCCCAGTTAGACTCATCCATTCCCTCTACCAAGCACGAATCTTTCCATTAGGAAGGCTAACACTTGTCTAAGCCTTGCTGCTGACGTCCCCTGGGACGGAAAAGCTCGAAAAGACACTGAATCCATCTGAATCCCCAGATACACGATGGATTGGGTGGGCTTCAGATGTGACTTTTCTTTTTGAAATTCACCAGTAGTTCCAGGGACTTCACCAACGATTAAGTTGTTTGAAAATCCTTCAGACACCGCGTTTGAGTGGAGGCAATGAATGAGCCAGTCGTCCTTCGAAGATAACAATTGCGAAGGAGGAGACTGAGGGGCTGCAGGCTGAAACTATTCTTCAAAAGAGGCTCGAAGCCATCGAACCAAGACCTCTTCTTCTTCTCAACTGACACACGTTCGGAAGATGGTAACCGTGCTCTCTAGACAATCTGGAGAGCTGCATGAAAACTAGAGGAGCAAGGCAACTGGCGAAAGAGCGGAACGAGGAGAAGGAGAAGGGACTGCCTGTACTCTTGATTGGCAGCCTATCATCCTTCCTCTCGCGATGTGGCTTTGCCTTTCTCACTGCAATCAACAAAACAAGTTGTTGTTGCAAAGACACAATCATCCTTTTCGATGGAGAACATTCCTTCTCAGGCAAAAGGCTGATCCTTTGAGAAGACGATGGGCGAGGGGAAGCCCTCCTCCTTCTCACATGGCCCACCGCCAAGGATATATCTTAGGAGCGACCGAAGCGCTCAAAAGCATACTCATCGGAAGACGTCCTCTCCGGTGAAAGATCGCAACACAGTAGAAAAGAGAGAGGACGTGAAGCGTCCCCCTCCCTGAGACCCTACATCATACATCTTAGCTCTCTTTTACTGCGGAAAGTCTTCCAATTGCCCAGGAGACGACTGCAAAGCAGAAGGAGCTAACGGACGAGAGCGTCCCCCCCCGAGGAAACCAAAGACGACGGCCGCCTGTGCGACCTATATCGTCTTCGTTCTCCTCAGAGGGAGCGAGACCCTCCGAGAGTTCCAACTCCTGCGCGGGGAGGACGTCTCTGAAGACTAAAGTAATCTTTCAAGATTCAAATTCTATGAGATTATGAGCCATGACATCACCTATAGACGAATCTTGACTATGAGAGATGTTCAGAATCATTTCTAGATCATCTATGCTATTCCAGTTTTTTCTGCAGGAAAAACTGGAGAGGTGTGAATTTCAGTCTATTCAGGGAAACAAACTTCTCCAAGCGAGGAAATGGTCCCCTGCAATTCATTCATTTTTCCCTCACCGAGCATGTTTCCTTCCCTAATAAGGCTGCGTTTCACTTAAACAGGAGTAATTTGAAGACACTGTAGAAGATTGTTCATTTGTTTCTTCCTAAGTCTCCTTCCTGAGATCCATTACTATTCTCTGATTCTCGGCGAATGTCTGAAGAAGCATTACTTTGTGCGTCCATCCAAGCGTCCTGCCGAGCGTCGCGCTCGGCGCTGTCGTATTTGGCAGCGGAAGGAGTCCCCTTCATAATCGAGCAAGGGACGTCTCGGCGAGCTAATTGACTGCATCTCTTGCACATCATTTCTTGTTTCGAGGGAAATCATGTGTTATGCCGCTGTAGACTCGGACAGAATTCTGTTACCATGCGGTAAACAGAACCGAAAAAGGTCTAATACATATATATATATACATACACACATACATTTACACATATATAACTATACATATATATACATATATATATATACATATACACATACATATATATATACACATACTACATACACAAATGTATATAATTTTTTTTTTTTTTTTTTTTTTTTTTTTTTTTTTTTTTTTTTTTTTTTTTTATATGAAAAAATTCTCGCAAAGTGAAGATGTTTCAGCCATGTATGCTTTGCTAGAATTCCCTTCAACCCGAGGCTAAGGCCGTGATTGTAGGGTAGAAAATACGGTTAGTCCGTCAATCCCGCAGGAGAGAGAGAGACGTAACCTACTGCGCATAGCAGACAATCAGATGGAACTGAGCACTGGCATTACGCATTAGTGACAGCAGACCCAGAGAACGTTCGTCGTTCTCGCACTGCTCTGCCTGAGTTGCCACCTTACACATTCTACGAATGAATAGGTTTACTATCATTATAGAGCAGAAACCAAATCCATCAAACTAGTATATTTAAGCGAAACTGAATTTGCTAAATATAAAAGGCTAACTTGGTATTTTCATAACATACCTTAAATGTTTAAAAATAGGGAAACCGGCAACCCTGAATAGTTGCAGGGAGAACCGATTAAATGTAATAAGAATAATCGTACTCTCGGTTTGTCCTCCGTAGGAGTAACTATGGTATGAGTATATAACTTGAAACCCATACACAGTTTGATAGTAATATGACGTAAGGCAAAAATAATATTACTATGATACAACATCGCTTGTTCACTTTTACCCGGTCAGATATATATATACATATATCTGACTGGTAAGTTTTTATGGAACAAACGTAGAGTATTTTAGACACTTGGACAGCTACCTCCCTACTACATTCTGCCTCACCGAGGTAGGGAGAGCCATCACGCGGTAGTGTTTTGTCAATGAGAAATTATACGCTTACGCGATAGAATGAACACTCATGGCATTATCACTATTCTTCACTACACTACTATAACTTTCCAATGCAAACATGATTCCAGGCTTACGCCAGGAGATTTAAGAATCACAGATAGAGGGTATTACCCTCCAAAGACACTATTGTAGGGCCCGAAGGCATCACAGGTCTTTGGAGGGATAAATTCTACTGGACGGGTAACTGTGTTAGACACGCCTGGAGGAAGACCTCCTTACACTATCACGTTCTAGTTTACGTACCTATGATTCATAAGCCTTCCACGCAGAATCAGACATATTTTCACACTCGTTGCAGCGCTCATCAAACATACAAACATGTTTCCTACAATTCGCGCACACTGTATGAGGGTCTACCGAAGTTTTCGGTAGCCTAACCTTGCATTCTTCCACACAACATACTCTGGCCTAGTCGAACTAGATCCAGACATCGTAAGTTAAGGAAAAATCAACCAAAATAAAAAACAATCCACAATTAGCGTATGCCTAACCACCGATCCTAATCAAATAACCAAAAATCAATCGGGATACTCCAAGTGACCAAAAGAGTTCCAAAATCCCAATGACGGAGGTGCAGACTTGTTGTCTGCACCGGCGACAGAAAATATCTGACAGAAAATGGGAATGGTTCCTTACAGCCCGCCTCCCACGGCGGGAATGGGTACTACCACCTGGCCGACCACTGCGTGTGCCGGGAGTTTTGAAATTCTGTCGGACTTCGGAGAATACAGCTATATATATATCTGGCAGGTAAGATTCATGAACAAAACTCCCGTTGGCACTCTCGGTCCCCGGTATTATGCCAGACGCGCTCCTTCTTCAGAGGGCTCCACTTCGTCTTCCACATACACTCCAAGACATGCTTTTTCACCTGTGAACCGTCAATGCTCTCCAACGCATTCTAACGTGCGCTTTTCTAGGCGTGTTCAGAGCCTGTGTGCATGCCCACACCGGCATGCGCTTCTGCTCCAACAAAAATGCACACACCTGTAGAACCTTCTCCCTCTGCTTCTTTCATTGTTTCAGCACAAAAAGCAGAGACGTCTGAGTCTCAGTACCCCTCCTTGGAGCTTCCATCGTCTGCTACTCCTCCGGAGGTCCCATCTCCACCTTGGGATCCTCGTAATGTTGCAAGCAAGCCTTCCCAAAAGCAGTCATTTCGGCTTTCGCCGTTGAGCAAGGGGCATCACTCCCCGACTCATCCTCGAGAACGGGGCTGCAAGCCAGTGATCGCTCTCGCAGTGATTGCTTGGTTCCCTTGATTGACATGACGGTCCCGCAAGACCGTGCACGTAGAGACCAGTGGGGGTTACCCAATTCGGTCCTCTTGAGAGGTTTCGGCCTCGACGAGGACTTGAACACATCGGAGGACGATATCGGCTCGGTGCACACTCAGCCCCACCCAGACAACGGTCACATTTGCGTGACTGACCGGTCTCGGTGGTGGCAAACGTTTTGCATGCCATAAGAGCTTTGTAACCCTCCTCGGGAAAGTGTTTTCTCCAGACGATAAAACTTTCTTAGACTCACGGAGCAGCCATCACCGCAGGCTGATGGCTGCCCGTGACTCGCTTCTCCTGCTAGTTCCGCTAGCAAGGCAAGTGAGAGCGTCCAGTCTTCCTCCACTATTCCTTCTAATTCCTATGGCTATGCCGGGAGGGGTGAGGTGAATAAGAGATATCCTGCAGAAGGCTTTCTGTAGGATTCAGTGTCAGGAGACTACGTTCCCGGAGGGACCTTAGGGTCCTACCAGACGTACGTCCACATTGTTGAGGAAGGATCTTATGTCAAAACTGGAGACTATGTCTCCAAGGTCTTTTCTGTCCTTTGGACGGATTTCAGTTCGCAGTTCCCTATGGGTTCTTGTGTTTTGGGAGCCTCCATTGTATATTCTATTGAACTGTACTTATTCCAGTCTTAGATCCTTGCATTTAGGACTGCTTTTATGCCCGTTCCTCCTCGATTTCTATGGGAGTTGAGGAGGGGCAATGACCCGATGATCATTTGATGAAATTCAGGGGTCTTGCTGAGCGCTTAGAATTCTTTGGAATTTATAGCACTCTCCGAGTGTTTTGGTCTTCTACAATCTGCAAACACTTGGGCGAGACAAGAATTCCTGATAATTGTTACTACAATAACCAGGAATCTTGCTGAATGCTCAAATTCCTTGGAATTTCTGGCATTCTCAGAGTGTTATGGTTTTTCCAGGCAAGACAGGCATTCCCGGTAATTGTTATTATGAAAGCGGGAGTCTCGCTAAGCCACTGAATTCCTTGGAATTTTTAGCGTTTGCAGGGTGACTTGGTTTTCTGAGATTTCCAAACACTCAGGCAATGGGTATTCCCGTTGATTATTAGAATAATTGGGAGTTTCGGCGAGCGCCTGCATCCCTTGGTTTCATGGGCGTTCGCCGAGTGCTCGGCTTCATCCTATTTTCGAGTACCAGGGCAAGAAAAAGCTCGCCCGATTATTGTCATACAAGAGTCGGGTTTTTCTCGCCGAACGTGGGAATTCTTATGAATTCTAACGCTCTCCGAGTGCTCACTATTTCGAGCGCCTAGATGGCGAGACGAGTCTTTACCAGTACAGACAAGTCCGCTCCTCAGTCTGGTTTGGAGTTATGTAGAGCTTGGAACTGCATGCAACACCTGGATGAATGATCAAGTACCGTCCTTGTGTATTGGACCTTAGGGTCCAAACACGTAGGACAGCAGATACACAATCCCTCTTGTTCTTCTTTTCGGAGCTTCAGCCTTGAAGGAGAATAATTAATTGGGAAGAAGTGATAATTCTTCGTTGACGATTACCACTCATAATTATGTAGTGGTGATTGGCTAGGCTCAGCTTGACCAGACAACTCAATCTGTCGATCTGAGTGCTCGGCTCTATCGAACGAACACTCTGCTCTTGATCATTGCGGTTCCTTGCCATAACATAACACCCTCCTTTCCTGTGTTGCAGCAAGTTTTCAAGGGGTCATCGTCTTTCGTCTTTGTCATCTGACGCCTCCTAACCTTCCTCTTCGAAAGTTTCCACGTCCTAAGAAGAGGAAGGTATTCTCCGCCCCTTACGAAGTCTCGCTTCGAGACTTCTAAGGGTCTGCACTCTTTCCATGGAGGGGAAGTAACTGGCTCTCTTTGGCTCACCTGCTCCTTCCGGAGCGGGAACCTGGATGCTATCAACAAATATGGTGTCTCAGGGAGTCCCAGGAGTTTGAACACAAGTTCATTCTCCTGTCTCTGGTTCCAAAGGCGGTGCTCATGGAACCGAGGCTGGGCCGGGTACACTCGTGTACGGGTGTGTCCGAGTGTACAACCCCCAAGGGGTGTCGTACATCCACAGTCAGTGATAGGTAGTCTTCTCTTCATCACGATAATGGCGCAAGATGAGAGAAGGGACAGTCCATGGAAGAGGCTGTGGTCCCTTCCCCTAGATCACTATGCTAACAAATCAATGCTATGATCTCAGAAAATGTCCTCTGTATCCCGTGGGTGTCTACATCCCGAGGCAAAGGACCCTCAAGTTCTTCTAGGGTTCTGTCCTCCTGATCTACCCTCCCCAAAGGGAGAGCCTCACCAGATCCCTGGGGTTGCTCCTGCACCACTTTAGCATATGTCCTAGTCAATCCAAGAACCGAGCCAGGAGTGTATGCCTGAGAGGTAGGACTTCAACGAAAACCCTTATCAGAGTCCCTCCTCTCTGACTCTTGGCTCCTGGTGAAACTCCAGGAGGTCGATGGAACAGGTGAGGAAGACCGGGCACTCTTACCTGTCCTGTCAGCTAAGCCAACAGTAGAAACAAGCCCTATGCAGTTGCCAACCCATGGTGGTGACTGCAATAGAGGTCTAGGAGAATGCCTTTCTCTCGGCAAAGCCTTTTCCTGAGAAAGTAGCAGTTCTTGCAAGCCAGACTAGGTACTCAGTTCAGGATTCTTGGGCCGAGCCCCCAACTCAAGCCAAGCCCTCTACTCAACTGGACCACTCGTCACGTAAACTCAATGGGGGGCTGGAAGGAGTCAAGTGAGCGATAAGCTGGCGAGAATATACTCCCTCCTTGCAAAGTGCCCCAGACTTCTTCGAGGCTGAAGCCTCTGACAAATGAGTTTGAACAGAGGACCTCCTCTTCGCATCTAAATGATCAGTTAGACACCGAAGCACCCGACCAGGCACCTGGCCAAGTATTAGTCAAGATACTAGCATGGCGAGCCAAGGCGTTGGTGTGTCTCTCCCGTTTCTCTCACTGGTACGAAGAGAAGTCCTTCCGTCACCAGCTTGGGATGACTGAGTCTCAGTAGAGGCGCAAACATTCAGGGTATGTCGGTCAGAATAGGGCCCTGACACAGCACTAGCCTTAGAAGCAAGCTTCTTTGAACCAGCAGAGGTAGTGGTTACTGAGGTACTCACTCCCTTGGCTCTTGATTCACTAGACTTAGGACAGGCTTGCGAACCGGTTCCTCCACCCACAGGTGGGGAGGAGCTAACGAGAGAATGCTCTGCCTCCCGTGGAGGGAGGCAGACCCTAAGAACCCTCAAGGCAGGACTTCTTTGGGAGCTGAGAAGCAACCTACCTCTTCCTTGGTCATGAGACCTTGGGAGGAGGGGAGGAGGCAGCAGACGATGACGATGAAGAAGATGAAGAGGACGACGATGACAACTTCTTTGCCACCTTCTTCAGAATGATGGTCAGGTCCTTCATCCAGTCTGGAGCAGCAGGAAATACAGGGGCAACAGATCTGGATACCAAAGGAGCAGGAGCAGAGGCTGCTGCCCAGGTGACAGGGGCAGCACCAACAATGGGAACAGCGGGTGCCTCCTCTACTGCAGGATTGGTGGCAATAGTGGAGACACTGACAGCAACAGCAGGCACAGGAAATGCTGGTGGAAATACCACAAAACCAGGAGGCCAGGGTACTACAACTCTGGGTGCCAGCAGGTGTACAGCCGTACCTGTCACCACCATCAGATGGTGACAGAAGTCTACAGTCGATACCTTGGTGAAAGCCGAGGTGGTGACAGTGGATCATGGGCATCTCCACTACGTGGGTAACCACTTGTCTGGCTAGATGAGCCAGAAAAGCTGGGAGTGATGAAGTCCCCACAAGCCCTGAGTGCTAGGTTGCTGACAGGTCTGAGGGCTGCTCCTCCAATCCCTCGGAGTGACTGGAGACCTCCAAACCAGGATCGTTATGAGGCACTGTCTCCATCTCTTCTAGATCGTTGTGAAGCACTGCCTCCATCTCTTCTAGATCGTTGTGAAGCACTGCCTCCATCTCCTCTTCGCTTGACAAATCAGACGAAGACGATAAAGCAGAGGCCTCTCCCAAAGGAGAGGGAGCAAGAAGGGGATGCTTGCCGGGGGAGAGAAACAAGAACGAAGGGTCAGCCACCAAAGAGCGTATAATCTTCAGGCAATACCTTGGTGCCCTTCCTTCGATAACGTTTCCTCCCTGCAAACTTCACCCACTGCACAGAAATCCATGAACAACACTCACTACACATACATGTGGAGGGGTGGATTTATGGGCAAGCTTAGATGATTCCTGGGTTGGCATATTGTAAACGCAGAACAAAAACACCTCATACAGACAAATATATCACAAATGAAGAAAGATCCCATTGGGAAAATTGCAGCTAGTGATAATTGGGCAGAGAGAGGCGAACATGCATCTTGACACGATGGTGGCCAAAAGCAAAGTGGTGTGTACGTTTGGGTGGGCAGGACTCCCGCCACCCAAATAGTAGTTTAACTACGTAACTACCTTGTTCAAAAGTCTAGCAGCTGTTTCCTAGGCTTTGGAGAAAGTAATTCCTAATGTAAAGAGCCAAGAGTTTGTATATTGTATAGGAACAACTACCTTGCACTGAGGAATAGTACTCCTACAAAAATGCACTAGTTTATATTTCCACAGGAACAAATGCCATTCAGCTCTGCACCCCAACCCAAGGAGATTCCTGTCATCAAGCCATCAAAATCCTCACTGATCTCACTGTTCAAGGGCACAAGTTGAGAGGAATGAATGCTTGAAGCTGTAAAATACTGCTCCAGCTGCCATGGACGCCAGCACAGTTACAAGCTTCTCTAAGGACAGATAACCAAGTATAGCCTACCAAAGCCAAGCATGTTGTTTCTCCCAAGCCAGTCACCCCCATGATCTTGGTAACATGAGTCCAAAGGAAAGACTTACTGACTCCGTCTATATGCATACGCTGGTACTTGGCCTGCTGACGAGGGGGTGAGATCCAATTTCTCCCAGTTTATAACAAGCCCAGGTCATGACAAAAAGGGAGTAGACAGTCCCTGTTCTGGAGCAACTGCCAATTATCCTAGAAAAATCACAATTTTTGAAAGTAAATTGTATTTTTCCTAACTATTCAAACCTAGGTCCTTTACAATAGGAATTACTTAAGGCGTAGCCTGGACACGGCAGCTGAATTCTTCAAACAAGGCGGCTCAGTAGTTAACTACCAGTCAGGTCGTTGGTAGTCTCTCCAACCGGACGTAAACATTCCAATTTGCTTTCGGCCCAGGTAACAGATTGAGGGGTGGCATGAGGTAGGCACTAAGTGTAAAGGACCTAGGTTTGTAAAGTTAGGAAAAATACAAATCACTTTCAAAAATTGTGATTTGTTCCTATGTGATATACAAACCGTCGGTCCTTTACAATAGGAAGATTCACTGATTGGGGGTAGGAATCTGTGTGGGCTTCAGGAAATTGACTGGGGTTCAGCCTACCTGGGTGCCTCTCTTGGTCGTTAGAGCAAGGAAGAGGATCCAGCCACTGGCTATGATTGGAATTATGGAACTGTGAGATCAAAGTCAGTCTTCTGGGCTTTTCTCACAAGGGAAAGATCCGAGTCACCCGTATGGGAAAGCGAAGAACCATATGTTGGTGACTATAAGGCAAATACAAGTTATGGGTTTGTCTCAAGTCAAGGTCCCATTCCTTGCCTTGTAAGGGAAGGGGCAGATATTTGCTTCTATTTCTAATAAAAGGAATAGATAGGTTACTCTAAGGAGTGTCTTACCTGCATCTATGCTCAGTCCAGCATGTAACAGTCTGAATCACTCTATACCCGGAGGGAAAGAGTAGGATGAAAGGGATGAAGAAGAGCCAGTCACTCCGCATTCATACTCAATCATACTGTACAACGAGGCGAGATGCTACTCTGTCCAGTTAAAGGAGCTGGATAAGCTACACAAGTTGTTGAGTGTTGAGCAGCCACCACCAGTCTCAAGGAAAATGTGTCCAAGGACCTGTGGGAAATATCCCGAAGGTATTGAGAGGAGAAGGTGGTCTGGCTTGCCAGGACCCCCACCTTCAAAACCTGTTAATCCAACAGGGTCTTACAGAATGCGTGAGCTCTCGGACGAAGTGTACCGGTGTCATTCTCAGCAGCAGAGTATGCCTTCCTAATCGTCTCATGAAGCCAGAAAGAGATAGTGTTCTTGGACACCTCTTTCTTGGAACCACCGGTGCTAACAAAGAGTCGTCGACACTCAGGCCGGAGATGGCGAGTCCTCTTCAGATAGCGTTGGACATCTTGTCTGGATCATCATCAACAGTCACTCAAGAAGGGGATGGAGAAGGACTTTATCAAGATCCCTAGATCCTGACAAAACTTGAGAAGGCAATCCCTGTCCTGTAGCAACTGCAAGTGGGAGCTCGCCAGGACCAACCAATCGTCGAGATACCTCAAAAGACGTATCCCATGCAAATGTGCCCAAGCTGAGACCAGTTGAACACCTGGGGAGCGGTTGAGAGTTCAAAGCATAGTGCCTTGAACTGGTAGACCGTTTTCCTGAGGATGAAGTGGAGGTACTTGCAGGACGACTGATGAATGGATATTTGGAAATACGCATCCATTAGGTCCGCCATAAGCATGAAGTCGTTCTCCTTGCTAGAGGCCAACACTGACTGTGCTGTCTCCATCTTGAACTGAGTCTGGCAAACTAATCGGTTCAGGGGAGAAAGGTCTATGACCAGTCTCCAACCACCCAAAGTCTTCTCTACGAGAAAGACTTGGCTGTAAAACCTGGGAGACCCGTCCGACACACCTTCTACAGCGCCCTTGCTCAGCATCTTCTGCACTTCTACTAGTGCTTGGTGTTTCAGTGATCCCACTACGTAGGAAAGAAGACAGACCAGATGGTTGTTGAGGGGTGGTGGAGACTCAAGGGGAGTAGATAACCTTCCTGAAGGACATCCACTACCCAAGTCCCTGCTCCGTATTGCTGCCAAGTTGCCTAATGGCTCGATTCGCACCCCCTCACCAATGGCAGCAGCTGAAGGGGAACACCGACCCTAGCGTCTCCCGTTCTTCTTACCCTTACCCGAAGGCAAGGTTGGCTGAAAGGAGCGTGACAGTGCTCCCTTCGAAGAGAAGAAGCCTGGGTCGTTCCCCAGAATCCCTTAGAAGCGGAGGACTTCTTTGCGGCCAAAGAAGAGCTAGCCAGACTCGAAGGTCTAGCTGCAGTGGAACGTGAAGGCGCAGAAGCCTTTGCTACTGCCTGGTGAACAAGCCAGTCCTTATCGTTATCCCAACGCTTGTCCTCCACAGCATCTACCTGTTCTCTATTGGAGAGAGAGGTAGAACCCAGCAAAGGTCCACTCCTTAAGGGCAAAACTGACTCAGAACCAAGTGACCTGGTTACTCGAGAGAGGACAGCGTCACGTCTCTTGAGCACCAGGTTAGCAGTCTGGTGGGCCAGGTAGGTAATAGTCCTACCCCCAGACAGACACAGCCTCCTGAAGCCAGAGTCTTCCCCCGGGACGATGGCCCAAGAGGAAGCAGCTGACCTTGGACACTGTAAAAGACCATAGGTCCAGCCAGGACATTGCTTGGAGAGCTGCCATGGCGGTGGCTTCCAACATCGATGCCTCCTGCTGAGAGAGAGAAAGACTCTTGCTAGTCAGGCACTGCAATGACAGACCCCGACTGAGACGAACCAGGTCTGGATCCACCTGTTTGGTTGGTAGAGGCCTTTCCAAGGACATGTAAAAGTGCCTCTGGCGAGGTAGAGGGGGAAGCAGTCTATCCAATCAGTTGGACCTCAGTGAATTCTCTTGTCCTGAAGCAAGATTATTCACCTGATCCAACACTTCATCAGCCAAGGCTGACCCTGAAGTCCCGTTGAGGCCCTGGGTTCCCTCTTGGGTCCCCAAAAACATTCGAGACATCTGCCCGGGGGCAGCGCCAGCTGGGGGCAGAGGGCAGCAAAGGCTGTAATTCCAGGGTTTGCCGAGTATTCATATTAACACGAGCAATCCACAATTATACAAGAGAAAAAGGAAAAATCCCACTGAGATAGATGAAGAAAACAGCGTAAACAACACTCAGGCAAAGAGCAGTGAAAACATGTCTTTCCACGACGACGGGAGAAAACAAATCGGAATGTTTACATCCAGTTGGAGAGACTACCAAATACCAGACCGGTAGTTAACTGCGGAACAGCCTTGTTTGAAGAATTCAGTGGCCATGACCAGGCTGCGCTTTAAGTAATTCCTATTGTAAAGGACTTTCAGTCTGTATATCATGTAGGAACAAATAGTGTGCATAAACAAGCCACGCTGATATGATGCCATGAACACCGAGACTATTACCAGCCCAAAGCCCAGAGCTTTGAAAAGGTTGAGAGTCCCATTACAGGCATACCAGAGGTATGGTCGAGGCAGGAAATTTAATCATCACTGCAGCTATGGCTGATACTGGAGTATCTCCAATTGGGAACACTATTGCTACAGGAGGGTCAACCTCCTTTGCTGACAAATAAATAGCAGCAAAAACAGGAGGAACTTACTTTTTGGCCAAAGTTAAGTGATCAAAGAACACTGCAAAAAGACTCTCTAAGATGCTCAACAAATGCCATATCCGCAAGCACTAGACTGAAGACAGCAATGCCTGACATGGCAAGTGGGGTCCATGGGTTGGGTGTCTGCTAGGGAAGACACAGATCCAGAAACCTGACTGCATCAAAAGAAAGAGTGGTAAGCTCCCTCCCTACCAAGCTTACCTACCTAGAACGAAGGGAAGCGGCATGCACAGAAGTTTGGGGAAGTGGCACACCAAGGGCGTGGAGTAATTTGACAGTCACCATGTAAGTATTCCTATGAGGAGACCGAGAAATGCTTCCTAGCCTTCTTCCTCTCCCTGCTGTACTTCTCCCATTAGGAAGGGGACTAACCAAAAGAATCCTCATGAACGGAAAGACAGGTACATGACCTACCCCTACAAAAATATAAAAAATTCCAGTGAATTACTGTCAGATGGGGAAAAAAAAAAAAAAAAGTCCACACAAATGTCCTGCCCCTCACAATGTCCGTCCTTTTTTTTTTCCTCCAACGCAAAGTGAAAAAAAACCCAAATCAACAAAGAATATCAAAGTCTCCACAATCTAGCACAGTGCTTTCTCTAATGCACGGCCAAACAAAAAGTACTCAACAACAGCAGGAGAGTGAGGGGTATTCCCTTACCTCCATTTAGGTATACCTATGTATACCTTCTTTCCAAGTTCAATGACCACTTTCTAGTAAACAATGAAGAATACTACATGAAAGGCAATAGCTTTAATTGCCTATTGCCATAAGAACAATTCTCCTTCATACTACAGGTTAACCAGTTCATAGATCTGACAAGGTATATGTAATAAGTAGGCCTAACATTATTTTTGTGTTTTAGCCTACCACATAGGCTATTTGAGTTATGGTTGTGTTCACAAGAAAAAGTACTAGGTAGTCTCCAAAATAACAGATCAAAACTCTAGAAATAGGTAGCATAGGCTCCTCCTGGTGTAGTGATGGCACTGATCAGTACAATCAATTCTGGTTATCCTAAGAGCCTCAGCTACGCAAACCCCTGAAATAGCAGTAATGGCACTGAAGAAATGACAATGTTCTTTTAGGACAGGATAGGATACTTGCCAAGTCAAAATCAATAGGCAGTAACCCTTATGTCTGGTAACAAGTTAGAAATAAAAATAGAATACTACAAGTTTTAGGCCAAAAGCCAAGCACTGAAACCTATGACGTTATACAGTGCTGAAATGAAAACTGGGAGTCAAAGTTTTAAAAAGTGTAACAAGAGGAAAACCTCAGCATTGCACTAGCCTATGAAACAACTGTTAGGTAAGGGGAGGTGAAAAAATGGAAGAAGAGAATGTGAACGGCTGTACAGTAAAAGAAATGAAAGGGGCTAGGGCTAGAGGCTGAAGGGACCTGCAAAGAACCTTCTGTAACACCTACAGTACTTCACACGAGGAGCACTAGTG
>NC_061089.1:2502922-2505422 GCF_015104395.2 Macrobrachium nipponense | reverse complement strand
CCACTATGAAGAGACAATAGTGCGTGGAATAATCTTGAGCAACAAGACAAAGTTTTTAAAACTTATCCAACACCCCCCTTACTGTAAATCAACATTTAGTTTTAAATTTAGGCTTATCCTTCGCCCTTATGCCAGACCGCAAAAACAACCTAGACTTCATAGTGGCTTTGATAAATTTCATATCTGACAGAAAAACTACAACCGTGAAGAGATATGTTTAAAAGGAGTGTTACTAAATGCTTTAACTGATTTACATAAGAAATATCCTGTTCCTCGCAGATTCATGATAGCCATCCACTCGCTAAAAAGTTAGATGTTATAATAAGTAGATCCGACAAAGACGGCAAAATCGTAATAATGGACAAAGACTTCTACCTTGACAAAATCAACCAGCTCCTTAGCGACACAAAACACATACGAAAAACTGACGAAAAATCCCCTCCAAAACGTTCCCACAGAATTTTTTCGGAACGTAAGACAAAAAAGAGTATTGAACTATTAGAGAAATTTAAAGTAATTAATCCTAAATTACCTATTTTTATGGCCTTCCCAAAACTCACAAAGACAATCTTCCATTCAGACCCATCGTTTCATGTGCCGGAGCTTTCAATTACAAAATTTTCTAAATGGTTAGCTGGCCTCCTTTCCCTTTTTTAGGCCCACCTTTTCTCCCAGTCACATTAAACATTCGGAAGATTTTTGTCACAAATTCAGAGAAGCACATATACCACTTCACAACATAAAACTTTTAAGCCTTGACGTAGATTCCCTGTTCACTAAAGTACCAGTACAGGACGTTCTTCAGTTTTAAGGGTAAAATTATCCCCCTATTCAGATCATTTCCCTTTGGCGCTTTGACAAAATAATAAAGCTAGTTGAATTATGTGCATCTAATAACGTATTTTCATTCGGGTAATCATTCTACAAGCAAAAATTCGGGTGTAGTATGGGTAGTCCTTTAAGTCCTGTTTTTCTAGCCAATCTGTACATGGAATACTTTGAAACTACAGTAATAAATGCAATAAAACCCAAAAACATGCTGTGGATGAGATACGTGGATGATATCCTAACATTTTGGGATAATAGGTGGGGCAATTTTAATGAATTCCTCGCGAAATTAAACACATTAGTGCCCAGCATCAAATTTAAAGTTGAATGGGAAACAGACAACAAAATTCCTTTTCTTGATGTTTTAATAATCAGAGATACGACAGAATACAAATTCACCATATACAGAAAACCAAACGTTTCTCACTTTCATACATTCACTACTTTAGCTATCACGACAGTACTATCAAGATAGGTGTAGCTAGTAACTTGTTCTTAAGAGCCTTACGAATTTGTTCCCAGAATTCCTGGAAAAAGAATTTGAACTAATTCGCAAGCAACTTTCGTCTTTAAAATATCCCTGACCATATAATTGAGAAAGCAATTCACAAAGCAAACGTAATTTTCTACCGACCCCCTAAACGACAAGACCAGATACACCCAACAATAAAATAATAATTCCCCACCACCTGGACACGATTAAGAGAATAACCAATCCCTTCGGAAAATCGAACCCTTTTTTGTATTTACTTACCCAAACACCTTAGCCAAATCCCTGATTAAACGTCCAACAAAAGGCATCTCCAAAGGACTCTGGGGTATACGAAATCCCATGCCAGGACTGTGACCATCTTACATCGGATTTACAGGTAAATCCCTTCCCAGAGATTAATACAACAAACAAACGGTCTTTAGTTTGGTATGGACAACAGAACTCTGCTATTTTCAACCATATAAATGAACATAACCATAGAATAAACTGGAATTTGTCACGTGTAATTTATAGCAGCAACTGCCGGTACAAGAGTCAAATGATGGAATCGGCCTTAATAAAAGAGAGCCAGGTAATGAACATCTCAAAAAGGAGCATGGATTTTCGGCACACCGATCGACAACCTCTTCATTCAACCAACCCTTAAGAAGATTAAAGGAAGATTATCAGCGTGTGACTTAAATTGGCTTGTTTGTGGATGGACCTCTTGGTATAAATACCACCTTTTCTGTAAACTTTTCTCATTCATCTACCTGAAGAGGGAGACAGCAGTCTCTGAAATATAGTACTTTTTTTTTTTTTCTCTATATTTTGGTGTTTTTTATGGGCTCCTTTTATTAGATGGAATTCTGTTGTTACAGACATTGTTACCAGTCATATATATATATATATATATATGTCATGGCATAAACTGCTTGTAATTTCATCACGTGAAAGCATTTTATACATACATACATACATACATATATATATATATATATATATATATATATATATGATATATATATATATATATATATATATATATATATGCTTACTTTATGCCAATTCGTTAGTTTTGATGTATGTTCTCTTTTTACCAAAGTCCCTATAGACTCTATTTTAGAGTATCTTAGTAATGAACTAACTCAGCATAAATTACCTTTACCAGTAATCCACAATATTTCACTCACTAGGTTG
>NC_061089.1:2461666-2502422 GCF_015104395.2 Macrobrachium nipponense | reverse complement strand
ACATAAGGATAACTCCTCTATCTTACTGAGATAAGAATGTTTATGGCAGAAGTGTGTGTTTATTAATATTTTCAAATAATAATAATAATAATAATAGTAATAATAATAATAATAATAATAATCATAATAATAATAATAATAATAATAATAATATAATAATAATAATAATATAACTGTAATTTCAAATTAAAATTCTTCCCTTCTTCTTTTTCTATATCCATTTCCCTACCTTCTCTCAACTCCAGAGAAGCTCGGAGGGGAAGCTGTCAAATATGTCAAGTAATGTGACAGGGGAGGGAAACAGTGCCATATAATGGTCAATGATTTTAATGGTTTTTATGCAATTTCTCTCTCTCTCTCTCTCTCTCTCTCTCTCTCTCTCTCTCTCTCTCTCTCTCTCTCTCTCTCTCTCTCTCTCTCTCTCTCTCTAATGAGATCATTTTTATGGTACATGTATGTAATAAGTTTATTATTATTATTTTCCAATAATACTATAATATGTATAATAATAATACTATAACTGTAAATACAAAATTTATATCTGAGTATTTTAAATACAATAAACTTTCCATTTCACTCTCTTAAATACTGTAAGTACAACACTCTCTCTCTCTCTCTCTCTCTCTCTCTCTCTCTCTCTCTCTCTCTCTCTCCACAAGATATGTATGTCATAGTGGTAACTTTCTTTCTCTCTCTTGGCTGCAAGTGTTAGAAGTATGTATGTATGTACGTACGTATATACCTTTAAGGGTACTAACGTTTAAGATTACTTTGAAATTATATTAATGCAATCTCTAAGATTAATACAGTAAAATGAAGTAACAAATATCAATCAATGTTTTTATTTTGTAGTGTAGTCATAGGGTAATTTGTTTATTTGTTTTTCATGAAAAACCTAACAACCCTATCAATAGGTTGTTCAGTTGTTTGGATAATTAAAGGAATTAGTCGACGTTGTTTGCTTTAATTTTGTTCTCGTCATTCCAATTTTGAGTTAGTTCTCCCCTCTAACCTGTGTGGGACGCCGGAGCTATAAAATCTGACCGATTAAGTGTATTCAAGCTGTCCTCCATATGCCGGAGTGAGGGATAACCCAAGTCAGACACAGGGTGAAGAGCAAGCCGTAATTGGGTGGAATGGTTAAAATACCTGGCGGAGTTGGGTACTCCGCCGGGTAAGGAACATATAATAGAAGGATGTCATGTGTAATAAAATATGCATGCAACGAAATCCCAAAGATAGGTCGGAGCCTTCACATATCTAATGAAGCAACGCTATCCCGAGGTCGGGTCCATGCGTGTGCCGGAGTCCTGAGGCCGCCGAAGCGGGATGGGGAAGGTGGGCTTCCTAGATAGTGAGAGGGATACCCTACCTAGTGGGTGGAGGGTGTCCCACTCTCTCCCGTGCCTGGTAACCACCCCCCCCCCCCTTCCCACTAACAGCGCGGCAGAGTACGGCAGCCTGTTCACCGATGTGACCCCCAGTGAATCCCTCCCCCCCACCCAGGAGACTTGGATGGGAGCAAGTCGTCACTCCACCGAAGTAGGTGAGCGAGGGGGGGGGAGGTGGGGAGAGCTGGGAGGGGTCCGGTAGCAGGGTTGGCTCGTACGCGATCGGCAAGGGACACTCTCTGACCGGGTGAACAGTCACACGGTCGTGAGAGGCCAGGGGGGGGGGGTTCGATACTAAGAAGGCCTAGGCCAACTAAGTGCTGGCTATATGGAGAACACATAACATAAATATCCTGTCCTAACATGGGGGGAGGAGCAAAATAAAAGGGGAGTGAGAAAGAAAGAGAAGGTCCTTGAGAAACTAGGTTAAGCGAAATCCAATGAAGGAAATGCTAGCCTAGAAACTTAGAGCGGTTTAGCCTAGATGCCGTAATGAATGATCGAGGGGCAAGCGGCCAGGGTGGCTCAAGGACGGAGTGCTACGAAGGAACTAGGGTCCTTCGTAAGGCAAACAAGACAATAGATCCTATCTTACTGATAAACTAGGGTTGATATGACAAACCTCCATGCAAGAAAGGAAAGCGAGCACCACGACTGAAAGCATGCAGTTTGGAAGTAGGCTATCCCCCGTGAACGGACTAAAAAACTTAAAACAACATGGCAAATGCATCTTAAAATAAATATATATAGAGTACTGCTGAAGTGCAATCGAGACCAATTAGTATGGGAGACCAATTGGTGCAAGAAAGCAGGGAATCATCACGCGGCTGGCGAGCAAAGAAGGCGGCGTGGGACCGGCAATGCACGCGGGACCGGCAATGCACGTGTTACCGCTCGCACATATAACCTAAGATAATTTGCATAAAATGTCAAAAACTGTCTCAAAATGATCCCAAACATTAAACGCAGAACTTAACTTGGATGCAGAAGCTTCAAGATCCATGTTGATGATGAGAGATAATCTAAACGATCGAAAAACGACACAACACAAGGAAAAAATGGGTGCGTTGGTGAGCGATGCTATCGAAAGGAATGAAAACAAAGGCGCTAGTCGTGGTAGTAGCAGGTAGCGAGGCCTTGCATCGGCTCCTCTGTAGACGAGGGATATTGAGGAAGGGAGAACCTAAATGGCAAGGGACCTCTGGTAGTGGTTTCCACTCGACCCAGATACCAGACACCTTTATTAAAGGTGAGCGAGCCAGACTATTCTGGCATTACTATTTTAGTTTTTCTCTGGTAATTTATAGCAATATTTTACCAACCTTAGAAATGAACACTAAAGGAAGTAGTTCACTGACGACACAGGTCCTTGCCCAGAGAAATAGATTTTCCTTCATCAAAATCCCTTATTTATATCAACAGCTAAGTTTTTCCTGATCTTTTGTGTTAGTTTTGTGTGTATTGGGCTTTGGTTTATGTTAGTTGGTCTTGTTTAGTGATATTGAGTAATGAATGTCACTGTTTGTTTATTTATATATGAAATGTATTATCAATGTATCTTGTGTCTATTTTAACAATCCTTTTGTAGTAAATCAATACTATGAAGCAGGTCATATAATAGTTAGTCAGAAAGAGTTGGGTTTGTTACAATTATAATAATTTAAGGTAAATGTAGGATGTTACATAAGATATACATTTAGTGTCTCTCTCTCTCTCTCTCTCTCTCTCTCTCTCTCTCTCTCTCTCTCTCTCTCTCTCTCTCTCTCTCTCTCTCAGCAAAAGAATTGACAGACAGACAAATAGATACTTGTTCAGCACAAAATCACTTTCTCTCTTCTCTGGAAAAGATAGTATATATATTTTTATGGGAGGGGAAGAAAGTGTTGCCTATAGAAGTTCATTTCCATCTTTTGATATCGTAAGGAGTTATTCTCTCTTCTCTCTCTCTCTCTCTCTCTTCTCTCTCTCTCTCTCTCTCTCTCTCTCTCTCTCTCTCTCTCTCTCTCTCTCTCTGTATTATGCCTGTTTATATATTCCAATGGTAAAAATGTTTCAGATGACTTTGAAATTATATTAATAATACCAATTCAATGGTACATTTGATGTAGGATGATACTTTAAGTATACATTTGATATTTGAACTTTCAATTAAGGTGCTTTTAGAAAATGGAATATCTAGTTGTTTGTTTTCTAATAATTCCGATAGAAACTCCAATAAATCATCAATAGGCACTTTTGTGAATAGAGATACTACATCAAAGCTCACAAGTTTCGATTCACTATTAACTTAATTGAACTGATAAAATTATGTGTTAAAGACTGTAAATTTAAATTCAATGGAAAATTCTACTCACAAAATTTTGGTATGGCAATGGGAAACCCTCTGTCCCCAGTGCTAAGTAATTTATATATGGAATTTTTTTAAAAGAAAATTTTAAACAATATAATTCCACACAATGTACCTTGGTTTAGATATGTTGACGACATAATGTGTATGTACCATCAATTAAATTTACCATGGAAATAGAAAAAGATGAATGCCTACCCTTTTTGGATGTCCTCACACGGAGAAATAGTAGTGGGTTTAAGTATAGTGTTTACAGAAAACCTACTAATATTTCTTCTTATGTACATTTCTATTCTGGACAAAACAATAAGGTTAAAAGATCGGTGTTTGCATCCCTGTTTCTAAGACCACTACGGGTATGTAGCCCAGAATATATAGATGAGGAGATAGATAAGATTCGGAATACAGGCAAGAAACTGAAATATCCAGATAATGTACTAAACAATGCATTAGAAGCGGCAAAAAAGACTATGTATCAAAACCAAAAAGTACCTTACAACAACAAAAATTTGCTTGTACTACCTTATAATAATAATATGAAAGATATCCCACATCTCCTGAAGAATTTTGGTGTTAATGTAGTTTTTAAAAACAATAAAACAATGAAACAGGTACGTATTAAGAACTCCCCCGACAATGCTAAAGGATGTGTATATAAATCCCCGTGTAAGTCTTGTGACAACTTTTACATTGGTCAAACAGGGAAAGCACTGGAAAAAAGAATATAGAACAACATAAACAATGTGTGAGATATGCACGGGAAATAGTGGTATATTTGTACATGTTAGTGAGAACAATCATGCTATTAACTGGGAAGGGGCAAACAAGCGGTGTGTTCTAATAATGCATTGGAAAGGAATATCATTGAATCTAGTTTTATAAAAGAAAGTTACAACAATAATATGAACATCAGTCAAGGAATGTATAAACTTGATCCTTTAATATCAAAAGAAATTTGTAAACTGTTTAAATTTTAAGGTAGGCTGTAGAGATATATGGAAATAGGATTATTATATTTGTAAACACAGTAAAGGGGCAGTAGTGTAATGAGATGTTCAACCCCCGCCTCCCTGACACCTGTCAGGTGTGGACTTGTACCCTAAGCTGGTAGTATCCCTTGAGAATTTATTGTAAAATTTTAGCCAAATGATTTTTGAAAGCCACTCCTACCTTGACACCTGCCTGTGGGTGGATCTGCAGTCTCAAACGTTGTGTGTATGTTCGTCAGTACTGTCTTTATAGTATGTATACCTGTGAATTCAATACTATGTATCAGTCCTTTGTCAATGGCTTGAAAATAAAGCCGAAACTGGTCAGGACCTACACCCTGTCTCATATTTTTCACCTGTGGATATGTGTGATAAACGAATCACGTGCTAAAGTGATTATAATCATATATATCTAACATATATATATCTATATCTATCTATATATATATATATATATATATATATATATATATATATATATATATCTATATATTATTTTTTTCCAGGATTTCAGGATTTCAGGGGCAGGGGGTCAAGTGCCCCCACTACATGCAGGCACCTATGGATATGGCTCTCTCTAGGGAAGGTTGGACATCAGAAGACCTATGGAACTTCTACAGTTGGGAGAGTCACCCTTCTTCCTCCTCACTTGGTAGCTTTGGAAGAAGAAGGGGAAGTGATGACAGCACACAACAAAGATAAAGGAGAAGACGATGAATTCTTGAATTCCGCTAAGGTCTGACACTGTCCCTGAACAGGAACAAGTAGGAAGGGTTGTTCATGCAAACGGGCGCAGAAGCTATCCTCAGGTCAGTGGCTTTGTATGCATGAACAGGTGAGGGCTGACCAGGGGAGTGATCAAGCACTCTCAGGCATGAACTCAGGATGTTTTCAAGATGTGCCCCAGTCTTCTTCGAGGCCTTGGCCTCTTACACGGAAAGAAGATTGTATGTGAAACTCACTGATAGCTTCTCCCGGCTGCACTGTTACAGGATCCTGAACAATATACTTGGTAGAGTACTGGTACCACTTGCAATGTTGTGCACTCACTCTCTCATTATCAGTGTTTGCAGAGATTCTTCAGTGATAGAGGAGTCTACACCAGTCCCTGGGGGTGACCCACAATACTAGCAAAGGTAACTCAGCACCTGGCATGATGCAGGTCTCCTTGGAAGACTGAACACCTGAAGCTCCTGAATAACAAATCTTTCATGCATAAGTTGCTTCAACTATCTGAGAATTCAAGGAATCTCAAGCAGAGGTAGGTTCTAAACCAACGCTCAGAGTGACTCATCGCATACAGGACCAATTGTCGGTGCTCTCTCTACCCAAATGTCGAGGAAGCATGGGCAGAGGTATGTACTAGTCTGGGAAAAAAATACAGACTCACACACAGTTCCCAAGTCTGAAGACTTAGGAGAGCACCAAGAAATTAAGATGAAGACAATCGATATTGTTCTCCTCTTTGACTTCTACACATGACCATCACTGTCCCGGGACTATTCCCATGCAGAAATGTGAAGTAGGAATGAGTGCACACACACTCTGGACTCAATCCGAGTCAAGCCACAGGTTCACACACAACAGCTGCCTCCCATGCCCATAGACGAATCAAAAACAAGCAATCAGCACCATACAGGGCAATATTGCAAGTACTGCCAGTGAAAGAACCCTTATTCCCATGCACTTGAACTGTACAACATCTGTAAAAACTAAAACATTACAAGTGTCAAAGAAATTTTTAGTATACAAACCTTTTGTAAAGCAAAAGAATAAAATTCTCTCCAAGAGAATGTACTACTGTCATTAAGATTTTCGCAAAGAGAATGTACTACTGTCAGAGAGCAAAACATGTAAGCAAGGTGAAAAACCAGTTTAAGCTAGTTGCCTTAGCAACATTAAAACCAGTTTGACACATCATTCATATACAGTAGTACCTCGAGATACGAAATTAATCCGTTCCGAGGCGCCCTTCGTATCATGAGGTTTTCGTATCTTGGACCCATTTTACATGTAAAATGGCTAATCTGTTCCTAGCCCTACAAAAAACACCCCAGTAAATTATATTTCCAGGCCTAAAACACATGTTCTAGGGTTACGACGCCGATCCGACGGAAGAAATATGACTCCAAAAAGGCAAAATACTGTATATACTTGAGTAATATTCAACTGCATGTAATGTTAAACCCCCTTTTTACAGCATATATTAGGACTTTAGCATATGTCCCTTAGCAATAAGCCTAGCCTATGTTAGCGGTTGCTACTGTAGCCTAGTCTATCATTCTGACATCTAAACATAAAAAGCTAAAAGCTTAGAATATGCCAATAAAATGTATAAATAATCAGTATGTACTCATTTCAAAATAATTATTAATTAATCATTAACTATAATACACAAACAAAAAAAAAAAAAAAACCTTCCAATCGATTGTTTACATCCAGCTCTTACCGTCTTACGAGTACCGAACGAACGCCAAGCAATCACTTTTCCTAGGACACAGTAAGCCATAAATTTTCATTAGTATCTCTCTTCAACTAATGAAACTACCAAAAAAACAGTATAATAACCATTCATTCTATTCTTTATTCTATCTTTACCTAATGGAGATACTGAGTTACTGACAGCTATAATGAAACATATATGTAACGTAATATTAAAACAGAAGAAGAATTCTAAAAAATACGTATTTGTTGGCAGTCTGATTTATTTTATATTTTATGATATCTAATTCACAATTTTTTTATTAAATGTATTGCATGTACTCATTCCAAATAATTATTAAGTAACCATTAACTATAATAAACAAACAAAAAAAGCTTCCAAACTTCTGTTTACATCCAGCACTTACGAGTATCGAACGATCGCCAAGCAATCACTTTACACAGTAAGCCATAAATTTTCATTATCTCTCTTCAACTACTGAAACTACCAAACAGTATAATAACCATTCATTTCTATTCTTTATTCTATCTTTACCTAATGTTTTTTTTTATTAAATGTATTGCATGAATAAGTTTTTCAATTTACAGCATCCTTTTACCAATAGAATACTTAAAGCACAAGGGGTAGATGCTGACCAATAGGAGAGCAGGATCTTATGGGGTGACTGAGCATCAGGAACCAATGGGAGAGCGGGAGGATGGTGGCGAGTTTACTCAGTTGGCGGCGCGGGAGTTTTAAAATTGTTCTCGGCGGTCCGGGCGAATCTCGGGACTTTACAGCAACAACTTTTGTATCTTGAAAACTTTTCGTATGTAGAGCTGTAAAATTTTTCGTATTTGCTTTCGTATCTCAAGTTTTTCATAAGTTGAGCCTTTCGTATGTCGAGGTACAGCTGTATCAGCAATATAAACAATACACTAAAGCACAAAGTCGAATGGCAGGCAGAGAAGAGAAGAGAGGACGTGCTTCCTCACCAAAGGTCAAAAGCAGACCTCCACCCGTAATCAGTAGTAAACTATGTACTCCATCTCCTTGTTTAATGACGGCCATTTCCAGCTGTGCTGAAAGTAATTCCTATGGTAAAGGGCCAATAGTTTGTATATTGTGTAGGAACAGTGTTAATTTGCTGAAAAATATTAAGGACTACCCCACACACCTACAGTGCTTGCTGCTTTGTATTTCATCGATTCAGCATAGGCCAGATCACAGAAAGATCTATTAGACTAAGCTAAGGTACTGAACATATGCACCATACCAATGAATCTACTGCCTTCATATATTGAGTGCACTTGATACTATGTTCACTTATCTGTCAATCAAGGTAATGCTGTGCACAACTGACTGAATGCCTGTCATCACAGTCTTAATTCAAGGCACTTACAACAAGACTGTATGTATAATGTACTGTAGTACTATATGAATGCATTTTAAGGAAAAATGAGTTTACTGACTTGCATTGTTACTACAGTATTTTGCTGCGTAGAGCTTACTTTTTCATCTAGGTCAGGGTTTGAGGTAAAAAAGACTGGGCTAAGGGGTTGGTTATTTGCAAAATTATTGTTTTACAATAATGCAACCAATATGGATACTATTTATTCAGTTTGATAACAAAAACGTTACTGTATAATACATTTATGTAATGCTTGGTTACCTTGAGAATGATTTTTAAATGGTTTTTATTTCTCATTTATAATTTCACTTAATTGTTTATTACCATGGTACAAAAACAATGTGACTATAACCTACAATTCAATAGATTAGTCTCCCTATGAGGAAAGGAACAAACAAATTATGGGTTCAACTTCATAAAGCTAGTACATACCTGAAATACAACCCAAGTAGGTGCATATAGCTGACAAGGGACAGATATTGGCTGAGCTGAGGTTGGAACAGCCCCTGGTTCTGTGAGTGAAAATGGCTGTACAGACTTTGGAACTGTGATTGGAAACACTGAAGTAACTCCACCACTAACTTCTCCACCCAATGCAACATCAAACAGTAACGAAGTCTGAAAAAATATAAATAAAGTGGTTTGTGACTCAAATATTTTTATAGTGCTTGTATATGTATACAAAAATATTTCAGATCTTTACCCCAACATTTGAGAATCAGACGGCCAACATCTAGAACTTTTCAAAATGTTAAATTCAGTTCTGAGTTATACACGGGAGATGGTAAATTTAATAAAAACTTTACCCAACTAAAAGTATGTGGATGCTGGTTATTCTGACTGACAAGACTATTCATGGGGTATCAGTCATAAAGGTAATACTAATCAAGGGAGGTGAGCTACCTCTGAGAAACATATTCTGCCACATAAGGAGTTTTGTCATAGGGTTCAGTTACAACTAAAATTCAATGTTGATAAACTAGTAGAGACAGAAATAATTGAAATTAGAGCTATAAGGGATGAAAATGCACACTTGTTAAATTTGTAGGCCTGCTTTAGCATGATTAGTGCCTTGTATAGTCTTCAAATCAGTGCCCCAGACGATATAAAGACAAGCTTTCAATAGTAGTATATGTACAGTAGACTCCTTTATATCTTGTGTTTAAATAACCATGACTATCATGAAACTGGCTAATGTTCCTCTAACTACCACCAAATCAAAAACTATCTATGCACAGTTCTTTGTTCCTTTTTAAATAGATAAACAGGCCTACTGTGGACCTGACTGCCAATCAGACAATTATATTACCCTTCCTGTGTAAGTAGGTATATTTGTCGACCTTTTATGTTTATACGAGTTCTTGCTAATGTTTTCCTTTAGGTTCTTCCGGGGACTTCAGTCTTCACTTGTAGTTCACTGTAACTGGTGCGAAATATTTTTCCTTGGTTACTTCTTCATGCAAATGTTATACTAACTATCAAGCTCAAAAAACAGGTTTTGACGTAGAAAAAACATATTTTTGGTAGTCACTGTTGAGTCCTCAAGGAGTTAACCTTCTATGGTCTATCAAAAGCTCCATGGTGACCAGACTAATGTCAAAGAATTCTCTTTTAGCTGGTCTTCTGGACAGGTATTGTGTTATAATGATAAACATATAACATGTGATAGTTCATAAATGGACTCAGGATAAAAGGGCACTATCTCGTTGTTTGTCAGCGAATGCTAAACCCAGTTTACCTACATCAAAACACATAAGAAGTAGTAGTGGTTTAACACACAAGTGCCATCATCTTGTTTACATACAACCAAAAATGGACCAAGAAGCCATTCCATTCTATTGGTCGATGCAGGATGATCCCTTACCCAAATCCCATGTCTTTTTGCAGGGAAGTGGGAGGGTTTTGAAGATTCAACAGTGACTACCAAAAATAGGTTTTACCTACGTCAAAATCTATTTTCTGGGCTCAGTTCGTGTCGCTTCGTGAAATAATCCCTTAAGTTCATTATTTCTAGGTAAATGATAATAACATTACCAGAGAAAAAATAAAAATAGGGGGATGTCAGAATAACTGACTCGCTCACCCTAAATAAAAAGAGGGTGTCGGTATGGTACTGGGGCGAGTGAGACCACTACCACAAACCTCTTGTCATATAGAATTCTCCTTCATCAAATCCCCCTCCCTGAGAGAGCTGACACATGGCCGGCGCCAAGCAACTACTACTACACACCCTCCCACGCCGACCGCAGCGCCTCTCGTGGCCATCCTTTTCGTTAGCGAACTTCCGAACGCACGTGTCTTCCATTGCTCTGTGTTTTGTGTATCTTTGGATTACCTTTTCGCTTACGATGGAACTCCAAGCTATCGCTGCACCTAAGTTAAGTATCCCGAAAGGTTATACACTACTTTTAGCCAACCAGGACCCATTTTAACCGTTTTTTAGGTTCATTAATGGTCATCCTGGTCTGGCGCCAGGCACGCCATGCCGGCTCGCCTCGTGTTTTGGTTTGCTCCTTTGGTCTTCTATACCGTAGTAGCTATTCCTTGTTGTGTATATGCCTTTATCATACTATATTTTACACGTGGTACGGAAGATGCTGATTCATTTCTATTACTTTACATCGTACTATTCGGAAATCCTTTGCCTATACCTTAGCTCAGTGTTCATGCATGCATGTCCCTTTGTCTAGGTTTTTAGGCGTGTGGGTATTTTATTATTATTATTTTACTGCTTTATTGCTCTTTAGTCCAGCCATCCTGGCCGTCGCCCTCCATTTACGTATCGGCAGAGGCCAGCTCCCGAGTTGTTAGCACGTCTCCTTTCGGGGAGCCTAGCCTACTTCTCCTGGACGTCCCTCATTTTTTCCCACACTTGTGATTTCCTTCCTTTCATTTATTATGATGTATTCATTATGGGTTGCATGTTGGGGGCGATCAGTTAGCCTAGGCTATGTTTTGTTTGTCTCGATCGCCTCGTGGTCCACCTGCGCTCGCGTCGAGCCAGCTGATCGCCTTGGTCCTTCTCTCAGGCCCCCCCCTCTCCCTCCTCCCACGTTGGAGGGGGGGGACAGTCCTCTCGCTCGCTCACGGTCGCTATGGCAACCACCCGAGCACCCCTCCCCACTTCCTCCCTTCCCAGGGGGGATACAGAGTCCCGGACTTAGGGGGTCCTGTGTTGGACTGTACACGTTTTCTGTGAGTTATGGGGGGTACCTCGTGTGTTCAGGTCGAGGTTGGCCACCCTGCCAGCTCGCATTGGGGTCCTCTCCGGCGCTCTCTGGTTGCTCTCCTCTTCCCTCCCCCATATGCCGGCTCCACCAGCTCTTTGGGGGGGTTAACAGAGTAGGCCTTACATGCTTCCCCTATTTATGTTTGTTGTTGTCTCTTTCGCCTTTCCGGCGGAGCACCCGCTCACCATCCGTGTGCTCCGTGGGTGGGCGGAAGGGTTCTACGGCGGAGCTATGCTCTGCCTGCATTGTTGTTTCGTTTCTGTTTTAGTTTTATTTTGTTTAATTTAATAGGTAATCTTCTCACGTTCTCCGCTGTGTTGTACCCTCACCTCGGTGTACTTTATGTGTATGAGCAGGTATCTGGTTTGGCGGAAATCTTTGCTCGGTGTGTACCTGAGTTTTCAAGCCAGTTTACCGAGTCCTATGGACTCTCTCACACGGAGTACAGGAGAGGATTATGCCCAAAAATTATTTCACTCCGGCATGCAGTGGAGCTTCATATCTCTTAATGGGTTAGCCCTGTTAGTAACTGCCGATACTTATGTATCTGTTCACTTACAGGCTACCAACTGTCAGGAGGCAGGATGCAATGCCGTCCTGCAGGACCCTTGCGGTCATGAGGTCTGCCGGACCCACGCTCCCTGTGCTGTCCGCCACAACGACTTGATTGTGTGGCACCATGAAGCCTGCTCCATTTGCTATGAGTTAGTTGGATCAGTTTTCTACCGGAGGAAGTATATCCGGCGTAGGTATTGTCCTCTGTTCTTGGTATATACTGTCAGATAAGTCTGTGTAAAAGTGTATAAATATGACTTGTAGTTATAAGTGTTAATAATATATCTTCGGGGCTTCGTTGTAAGGACTACAATGACCCTTTATTTCAGGGCTACCGCCGTGAAGGACGCCGCGTCGGCTACCCTGAAAGCCTGGGTAGGAGGTTTTGGGAAGAATGCGCCCAAAGGACAGCCGTACATTTTGGACAAGAGTATGGCTGTCCACATCTTCCTGTAGCGGCAGCTCCGTGTATCGCTACCATCCAACTGCAAGTGGCGCAGGCCTTGGCGGAACAGGGAGCCCCGGGGATTACCAAAGACGTTGCCACCCTGGACATCAATGTGGAACCAATGACGGTAGGGGAAGGTGAGTTGTTGGTTGAGGTAGGTTTATTGGGCGCTCAAGGGCTTCCCTTGGGCGCATCTGGATCTCATCTCCTGTTCCTTCTTCTACTTCCTTCCAAGGCTTTACTGAAATTGACGTTTCTGGTCCAGGACGTCTTCCGCCTCAGTTGTCCCTAAGGTGAAAGGGCAACGAGAGCAAAAAACCCTTGAGAGGTCGTCTTCTAAGAAGACTTCGGCCTCAACCACTCATAAGTTCTCCGGCTCACCATCCCGGAGCAGAGAAAGCGAAGTCATCCTCGTCTTCGCATTCTAAAGGGTCTAGGGGCAAGTCTCTAAAGAGAAGGCCCGCGCTCCCTCCGAGCCGGTACCTTCAACATCCACCGGAGCTGGCGTACCGAAGACCCCATGCTTTGACCAGTACCTCTGGCCCCTTCGACCCTGATTTGTTTACAGCAGGGGTGATGCAACAGGTGGGGAACATGGTGGGGGCCATGATGAATGACAGGCTTGATCAGATGCTTGCCCAAAATCTCCATCTCGTTTGCACAATCTGGTCAATCTCCATCTCGTTTTGCACAATCTGGTCAGTCGATCCAGAATAACTCGGATCGGCTGACGAACCAGGAAAACTTGCTGGCGGGACTCAGGGAGCATCCCCCAACAGTTCTTCCTCTGGCAGGCGCCTGAATAACCTCAATGCCGGATTACGACTCTCTTCCCCCATTCACCATGAGCAATCCTTGGATGTAGCAGCCTTCGCTTCCCTTCAAGGATGGGATGATCTCAATTCCGGACGTGGAACTCGTCGCATCGAGGAACTTCGAGTTCCACCCCGCCAATCTTCAACCACCTTTATGGGGTATGCTAGGTTGACAGAGGCAGCTCTAAATAGAGAAGACAAGATCCCGAAAGAAACTGTAATATACAGTTGGGAGCAAGCCCAGAGGGGAATGGGTAAGGTGCCTTGAAGAATGGGACTGTACCAACACCAAACTTCAGGCATTCAAAAGCCCATTCACAATCTTGTGGCGGAAGAGGAGGCACCACTCCCCTTCACCACAAAAATTGCAGATGTGACAATCCAGACCGCCATGAAAGACGAGCCTCTTCCTCAGCTGAGGGAGTCGGACCCAACGTCCCTGCTCTTCCCAGCTTCTGAGGATCTCTGGGCTGACCTTCCAGCTTCTTTCACGGTCGGGAAACTCAAGCCGGACTGTGCTATTGAGCAGTTCGGGGAGAGACTACCAAGACTACCGGACAACCTGATCCAAGCGGAGTTCGACGCAAGGGTCAGGTTAGGGAGGACTCTTAATGCCTTAGTGATGACAGAGGTTGCCACCCTATGACATATGGTACGGAGCCCTCGTTCAAGCTTCTGGGCAAAAGGGCCCAGACCGCAGACCGTGCAGTCTGATTTATACGACTTCGTGGTAGCGAGGCGAAACTGCAGGAAACATGTCCTGCAGGAAGCCACCATAAGGCATGAGCCCAACAAATTGCTCTTGTCCTCTATCTGGGGAGCTGACCTCTTTCCCGAGTCGGCGGTAAACGAGGTCCATCACGAAGCGACCAGGCTCAACCAGAGCCTTAGGGTCCGCTGGGGACTTACTGGCAAGAGGAAGCAAGAAAGTACCCCCTCTGGTTCGAAGAAATTGAAGAAGCCTAAGAAGTTTTCAACCTTCCAGGCTCCACAGCATCAACAGTTCGTTCAAGCAGTCCCGGTTTCACAATCCGTGCAACCGTCGACTTCAAAGAACCAGAGTCAGCCCATCCTCCTTTTGACGTCCAAGAACCAGCCCTCGACCTCCTACGCTGTTTCCCCAGCCTTCAATCCTGTTTTTGAAGAGCAGACATTCCAAGCCTCAACAGGGTTTGGAAGGGGAAGCAGGGCTAGGGGTGCATTTCAACAGAGGGGTGGCGGAAGGACACCCCAACAGAAGGAGACACTTCCGTGGAGGGCGCGGAGCATGTCCAGTGAGAACCCTCAGGTAGGAGGGAGGCTGTTTCTCTTCCGACATCGGTGGGGATTCAGCAATTGGGCACAAAGCATTGTGTCCAAAGGGCTGGGATGGAGTTGGATCAAAGGTCCCCCTCCATCCAAAACATTCCTTCAAGTACCAACAAAGGAATTGACAGAGTATGCACAAGAGCTCCTTCAGAAAGGAGTAGTATCAAGAGTCAAACATTTAAAGTTTCAAGGACGCTTGTTCATCGTGCCAAAGAAAGGCTCAACAAAATGAAGAATAATCTTAGACTTGTCCTGTCTAAACTTATTCATCGTTGCGACAAGTTCAAAATGCTGACTATCTCGCAGGTGCGGACCTTACTTCCCCGTGGGGCCGTCACCACCTCTATCGATCTTACCGACGCATACTATCATATCCCAGTTGCGAGACACTTCCGCCCATATCTATGGCTTCAGGTTGGGAAACCAGGCATTCTCTTTCAAAGTGATGCCCTTCGAGCTGAACGTAGCCCCCAGGGTGTTCACGAAAATAGCGGAATCAGTGATCCAACAATTGAGATCACAAGGGATAATGGTAGTAGCATATCTCGACGATTGGCTCATTTGGGCAACAACCGTCGAGGAAGCCTCAAAGCCACAAACCCCACAACTAATTCAGTTTCTGGAACATCTGGGGTTCCAAATAAACAAAACGAAATCCAGGCTAACGCCGGAGTCTCGTTTTCAGTGGCTCGGCATTCAGTGGGACCTGAACTCCCACACTCTGTCAATTCCATTGGTCAAAAGGAAAGAAATAGCCAAGTCAATAAGACAATTCCTCAAATGCAAACAAATGTCAAGGAGAAACCAGGAAAGGATCCTCTGTTCCCTCCAGTTTGCGTCAGTCACAGACGTTCTGTTGAAAGCAAAGCTGAAAGATATAAATCGAGTTTGGCGTTCAAGAGCAAATGTCAAATCTCGAGACAAGTTGTCAGTAATTCCGCCGATTCTTCGCAAACGTCTCCGCCCCTGGGTGGAGTCCAAGAATCTGTCCAAATCAGTTCCTCTCCAGTCCCTCCTCCGGCGTTGGTTATCCATACGGAGCCTCACTAAGTGGGTGGGGAGGATACTCCCAATTCAGAAAGTTCAAGGGACTTGGTCACTCAGTTCTGCCGGCTTACATAAACGTATTGGAAGCCATGGCAGTATTCCTCACTCTGAAGAGGCTTCTACCAGCCAAGAATTTCCATATAAAGCTGGTTTTGGACAGTGCAGTAGTGGTACACTGCATCAACAGGGGAGGATCCAAATCAAGGCATGTGAACCATGTCATGATAGCCATTTTCTCTCTAGCAACCAAGTACAAATGGCATCTATCCTCCACTCATCTGGTGGGAGTAAGGAACGTGATAGCAGACGCCCTGTCTCGATCAGTTCCTCTAGAATCGGAGTGGTCCCTGGACAGGCGCTCATTCCTGTGGATTTGCCAAGGGTCCCAGGTCTCCAGGTGATTTTCTCACATCACAAGCAAACCACAAGCTCCCTTGCTATGTGGCCCCCAACCTGGACCCTCTGGCTTACGCCACAGACGCCATGTCCATAGACTGGAATCAATGGAGGAAGATATACATCTTTCCTCCAGTGAATCTTCTATTGAAAGTCCTGAGCAAACTCAGGACATTCAAGGGACAAGTAGCCCTAGTAGCTCCGGATTGGCCCAAGAGCAATTGGTATTCTCTCCTTCTGGAACTGGGTCTCCGACCTCGACGGATCCCCAATCCCAAACTGTCCCAGTCAGTACAAATGAGGACTGTGTTCGCTTCCTCAGGAACTCTCAAAACCCTAACTTTATGGACTTCATGAAGTTTGCAGCTAAGAGAGATGCAAATATTGATCCCCAGAATATCCTTTTCTTAGATCGGATAAGAGGGAATCAACTTTACGCCAGTACGATGCTGCTGTTAGAAACTGGCAAATTTCCTGAAGGAAACAAACGCTCGAACCATGACAGTTAATCTAGCTATATCCTTCTTCAGATCCCTGTTTGAAAAGGGTCTAGCAGCTAGCACTATTACCACTAATAAGTCAGCTTTAAAGAAAATCTTCCAGTTTGGTTTTAAGATAGACTTAACAGACTCCTACTTTTCATCTATTCCTAAAGCCTGTGCTAGGCTCAGACCTTCAGAAAGGCCGAGCTCAATTTCATGGTTCTTGAATGACGTTCTCAAACTGGCTTCAGATACTGACAACGATTCATGCAACTATATAATGTTGTTTAGGAAAACATTATCTTTATTAAGCCTGGCCTCAGGAGCCAGAATATCAGAACTGTCGGCTCTTTCCAGAGCATCTGGACATATAGAATTTCTCCTCTCAGGAGAAGTCCTATTATCTCCAGATCATAGCTTTTTGGCAAAGAATGAGGATCCCTTAATGAGATGGGCCCCCTGGAAGGTCCTCCCTCTTCCACAAGACCCTTCTCTTTGTCTGGTGACGACCTTACGTGCCTATCTGTCCAGGACATCATCTAGATCCTCAGGTCCCCTCTTTATGAGGGAGAAAGGTGGCAATATTTCAATAAAAGGGATTAGACAACAAATCCTGTATTTTATTAAACAAGCTACCCCTGATTCATTCCCAAGAGCCCATGCATCAGGGCAGTGGCCACCTCTATTAATTACTTCCAGCATATGAATTTCGATGACTTAAAGAAGTACACGGGCTGGAAATCGCCAACAGTTTTAAAACGTCACTACTTAAAGTCCTTGGAATCTATTAAATTTCCGGCAGTGGCAGCGGGAAACATAGTTTTCCCCTGACACTGTCCAGTAGTCATAGTCGAAGATCCAGATCTCCTTTCCTACCTGCCTCACTAACATTTCCCCTAACTTACGTCTGGTTTTCAATTGTCTTTTGAGCCTTAGCTGCCTAAGAAGGCTACATATGGTGGTCTGCCCCTTATTTTTATGCTAGGGGCACCCACACTTGTAAATATTGTTACTAAATATGATCGTTTGGTGTGTTCCTCCCTTATTTTTTTTGCTAGGGAGGCACACTCATATGTATTATAAGATATTCATTCAATTGACTTAAGAAATGTAGTGAGTTAGCCTCATACAATCTAGTTTAAGTTATCATAAGTTAGTTTAAGTGTACCCTTTAAGTCTAATTTTATGTTCTAAACTAACATTTGTTACATTAGGTTAAGCTAAATCTTAGTTATGATAAACCATTGTAAAATTTATTTCAGCTAGACTATATTCATTTATTTTATTTTCTTTTCGTTTTATTGAGACCCTATTTTTATTCTTCCAATCTTGTGCTAATTCTCTGGTACTATTTCACGAAGCGACACGTACTAGCCCAGAAAAGGGATTTTGACGAAGGAAAAATCTATTTCTGGGCAAGGGTTCGTGTCGCCCAGTGAAACCCCCCCCCGTGTTTCTCCCACCCTTGCGCCCAAGATTGGCCTCTAACTTCAAGGGATGGCCCACGAGAGGCGCGCGGTCGGCGTGGGGGGTGTGTAGTAGTAGTTGCTGGCGCCGGCCATGTGTCAGCTCTCTCAGGGAGGGGGATTTTGATGAAGGAGAATTCTAAATGACAAGAGGTTTCGTGGTAGTGTTCTCACTCGCCCAGTACCATACCGACACCCTCTTTTTATTTAGGGTAAGCGAGTCAGTTTATTCTGACATCCCCCTATTTTTATTTTTTTTCTCTGGTAATGTTAGTATCATTTACCTAGAAATAATGAACTTGAGGATTATTTCACTGGGCAACACAAACCCCTTGCCCAGAAATAGAACTTTTTCCTTCGTCAAAATCCCTTGATAGTGTGGTCACTGTCTCGTTCTCAAGGCGAAGTTCTGTGGTGACTTAACTACACATGCTGGGTATGACTGCTGTATTACCAAACCTTCCCAAACAATAGATTGCATACCCGCCTATGGAAAACCCCTGGTTTGCTGCTGTAGTGTCTATGGGGTCAGGATATCCATGCCCCCCATGCCCCCCACCGACATAATGTAGTCAAATTTGTTTGAGCTCGTGGTAATTGCATTGCTAGAATATAGGAAAAAACAGGGCCTTTTGGGATGTTGCCATGATCTCTTGGTAAGCCTTAACTACTTGAACTTAGTATAATATTTGGTCTGCTAAATTTAGTTTACTTAGAATAGGAGATTTACTACTTAAAGGAATCTCATTCTTGGCCCGGAATGACAGGACAGAGGACAATAATAAATGATGGTCACCTATTGGGTGATGTATTGGACCCCCTCTCTTAGAGAGCCAGTTAGCTAATACAAGCTCCTGATACTAAAGCAACCAAGAAGATCAGATGTAATGATAGCTATAAGAAATAATAGTAGATGGGTAGCGTAAAAAAACAGAGAGAGAATATTCAAAGTACAGTGAAAATCAGGAGAAAGAGAGAGAGAACAAGAGAGAATAATCAGAGTATGTACAGTGAAAATAACGAGAAAGAAAGAGAGAGAATTGAGCTTTGGTGTGTGAGCCAGAATTTGATCAACACTTATTGTAGCTTGTGAGTTGTGGTTGTATCAAGTCTGCGGAAGTGAGGTGCTGATTGAAGTATAAGCACCTTGTTCAGGGACCAAGTAATTGGAAACTTTTGAGAGTGGGTCTTAGTAGTGCAAAGGACTGCAGAAGGAAAGTGACAACTTCCACACTAAAATCAATTCAGAATTCATAAAGCAATGGTTCCAATAATGCTGCCTTCAATGCCATGACTTGCAACTGCAAGTTTGTCTCCAAAATGGATAAGAAAATTTAAGTGTTTCCCTACAAATTTTGACTGGGCTCTTGGTATGGATATAATCTAACCATATCTTCCATACATATACTGGTATTGTCGGATATATGAAGTCTAGTTTTTCCACTAGGTACCTAGCAATGTTGGGCAAGTAATTTTCATGGTAGAATACAGGCAGTCCCCTGTTATCGGCAAGTTTTCCGTTCTCGGCTGGGAAAACTGATAAGCGAAAACCACCATGGACCGAAACTTAGTGATTTGTGGGCGTTTATGCACCGATATCCAGTTAGTGGTCAGTGCCATTTTAAGGTGTTACGGTACCATAACTCTGTTCTTGGCACCTTATAGCACCAATAACCAGAACTAAGTGCGTTATGGCCCCATAAATCGCCGATTTACCGGATCCCCATTAACTGAGTCCAACAATAACCATGGACTGCCTGTATTTAGAAAAATTCACTTGTGAAGGTCCTGGCTCAGAAGGGAGAATCGGTAATTTATTTTCCCTTAAACAGTCTGGGATAAAAACAGCAGACAATAGTGGAATTCATCTCCTCGCCTGTGGTTAATCGAATGGAAAAAAAATGCCTGTTTGGCCAATTTGGGACTATTAAGAAAGCTGTTCCTTTGAAGGTTAGGAGTTTGCTCAACACCTTCGAAATCTGGAACATGGAGGAAAAAGATACATCGTCCACCATTTGTTCCAGTCTTATAGGAAGGCATCTCTTCCCGGGACAAAGGCCAAAGTATCTCCCAACTTTTTTAATGTTTTGATGAGGTCAGTCTTGCATCTTTTTTCATAATAGCCAGAATTTGTTCACATTCTTTTGTCGCAATCTTATTAGGATCTATTACTGATGTGAATTGCAACAGGCCCGTCATATGTTTCTAGCTGCCGCTCTGGGAACTCTGGGCTGGGTAAGGGACCATTTTGAGGACTTGCTTTACAGTATTCTGTTTTGAGTATGATGGGGAGAGACAGCAGGCCAAGAAAAGTATCCCAATACAGTCCCAGCTACTGAAAGCATCTGCTGCGTGTGAGGCAGGATTTTCCCAATTAAGCATAAAATCTTTTGACTGTAGTAGTCTGTTGACTAACACTTTCTTGTAAGCCCCCAGATTGACCAGTCATTTAGGTAGGGCATTACACACAAGCCCCGGTTACTGACAGGGGTTCTGTCCCTGGGGGGCCTCCTGACATTAACTGAAAATCGTCACTAATCGAAATTCAAAAGTCTACAGACTCCACAATCCATCTTACGGTGCCATACACTTGTTAACGATGCCTTAGACAGTATCACAGCCAGATATTTTGCCCTAATATGCAATAACCCTCAAATGAAAATGTGGAATTTCATTTCTCTAATCATTTACTATGGTCTGCATGGTAGTTTCTACAACTTTTAAATGTCATATTCGATGAACTACTAGGTAAATCTTGGCCTAGAATGAGAGAGAGAGAGAGAGGAGAGAGAGAGAGAGAGGACGAGAGAGAGAGAGAGAGAGAGAGAGGTCACCTTTTCAAGACTGCTAACATTTTCTCCATCTCTTCATTTATCACATCTTCTAGTTAAATAAGTTAAAAAGCAAAATAGAATGAAAAAAGTATCATTAGTAATGTTATAATCGTTGCTTAAACACTACAGCCATAAACAACTGAATGATAACAGTTGTTTTGCTACATCAACCGAACCAAATCGATAATAACAATTTTTTACTTGCATTTCAGCCATCATATGATAGTAAAAAATTACCACTACAAATAATGCTAATTAAGTAGAACAGGACTCAAATATTTTTGCATTATACCTTTATTTGCTAAGGAGAAAATGCTGGCAAGGAAATATAGTACTGCTAAATTTAAGCTGTAGTTGTAGTTGAACCTGAGAAAAAAAAAAGTTCACAATGCTAATGACTATAAATTATTGTGCACCAGCAACATGGATGGAACTCAACCACATATAATAAAGGAGAAAAAAAGTATTTTAATAAAAAATATTGGCCATGAAAGAAAGAACACATTTTACGGTTGGTTTCATGCCGGTAAAAGATAAATACGTAAATCTTGTGTTATTATGAAATAGGATGAAAATAGTGAATGGAATCTGTTATTTCTGGGCTCCAGTTCGTGTCGCTGCGCGAAATACCTTTAATCCATTATTTCTAAGGTAAATGCACTAACACATACCCAGAGAATAAATAAAATAAAGAAAAGGTCAGTACTACTGACTCGCTCACCCTCCAGGAGGGTGTCGGTATGAACACTAGGGCGAGTGAGACCACTACCACGAACCACTTACCAATAGAAATCCCCTACTACAAAACCCCCACTAGAGGGGAGCCGACCCACCAGAGTGGGCAGCAACTACTACTACTCCATCCCATGCTGCCGACTGCTGCGCCTCTGGTGGCCATCCTTTTCAGTTAGCGCACTGCGTACACACGTGCCCTTTTTTGCTCTGTGTTTTTTGGGCCCCTTTCTTGGATTTAACTAATTATGCAGCCATCGCAGCAGCTAAGTTAAGTAATCGGTTATTGTTGCTATTGGGTTTTTTCCGGCCTTAAGTCAGTATTTTTGCCGTTTTTTAGGTATAAATACTGGCTCCTGGTCGGAAGCATGGCGGTCATTGTTCTGCCTCGTGGCGGGTTCGTTCTTGGTCTTCCATACTAGAACCTTCCCCTTATTACTTACGCTCTATTGCTAGTTATCTATATTACGTTAGGGGTCCAGCTACTTGGTTTATGTCATGCATGCATGTCTTCTTTACCTTGCGTAGCATCTTCCATCCAGACCCTAGCCACAGCTCTTAGTATCGGCCCCGGCTAGCTTTGAGTGGTAGACTTTCTTTCGGGTTAGTCGTACACTCCTGGATTTTTTCTCCTACTGATTTACTTTCTTACTTTATTTTAATGTAATTTTTAGTTATTTTTATATATATATTTTAGGTTAGCCTACGGCGTCTGGCATATTACGTAGCCTAGGTTCGTATTTCATTGGTCCCCACCAGTTTATTGCTTCCTCTCATCAGTTCGGTTGCTTCTCTGTAGCATCTCACTGATTAGTTGGTTGCTTTAACCTAGGCTATGCTTTTTCGTTGTATTTCTCATGTTACCGCTCCGTGGTCACCATGTGATCGCGAAGCAGCCAGGCGCCCGTCCAGTCACCCTACCCTCCTCCCGCTCTTCCATAGGGGCCGGGGGGGGGTAGGTTCTGTCCTCGCTCGCTCCACATACCCGTGCCTGCCTCCCCTCTCTCCCTAGGCGGAGGGAGTAGGGGGGCTGGACAGACCCAGGACTGGACTAGACCGTTCTCTTGCTTCATGGCGCGCTCGGATGACTAAGGGGGGACTGGCCTTCCCCCACCCACCGTCGTTACTCCGTCGCTCCGTTGTTGGCTCGAGTCTGTTTTCGTCCCTCTCGCTCCTTCCCGGTTTACTGGTGCTTTTTATTTTACCGGAGCTCCGGCATTCACGTGGAAGGTTGCTAGTTCACCCTTGCGGGCGGACTGCAGGCCTTACAGTTGGTCTTTCCTAACCACCCCGTCTCGCGGATATCGCGACACGAACACCGCCGCGCAACCGGATTCATTCCGGTACGTAATAGTGCTTTAGGCTTAAGTGTTTAGTATTTAATTTAAACTATAGTAAGTTTAATTTAAGCTAGCCTAAGCCGAATCCCTCCGTTACCTACGTTATCACACCGGACCTCTCCGGGGTTTCTAGCTATTCAGGCGGTAAGGGAGGGGTTATGCCCAAAATTTTTTCGCGCTCCGGCATGCAGTGGAGTTCTTTTAGCCTACTAGCCTGTAAGTGATGTCTTTTACGGTACTCATGTATCTTTTCACTTACAGACCACAACTGTGAGCATCCAGGATGCAAAATGCCATGCTCCAGGACCCCTGTGGACATGAAGTCTGCAGGTCCCATGCTCCATGTGCGACTCCGCACGGGAATCTACAGGTCTGGTTACCACGAAAACCTGCACCATTTGCTACGATCTTGTGAGTCAGCTCTTGGACGGGGTAAGTATTCCCAACTCCGTTCGGTAATCCCAAGAAACGTGTAGTACTAAAGTTTAATTTTAATCTCTTATTTTAAGCTTAAGCTCTTTTTATATGAGGTATTTTGTTGACATCCCCTATGTCTTTAGACTAAGCCTATTACTTAAGTTTTAATTTTAAGTTTAAAACTTAAAACTAATAAATGCCCTCTCTTCCAGGCTCCCGCCGTTAGAGATACCCCCCCCCCCTGGCAACCCTGAGGGCTTGGGTCGGCGGTTTCGGTAAGAACGCCGCCAAGGGACAGCCCTACATTCTGGAGAAGAGGTTGGCTGTCCTAATCTTCCCCGGCGGCAAGTCAACGGGTTACGTCGACCCGGCAGAGGCAGCCCCGACTATGGCGGCGATTCAACAACAGCTCGCCGCTTCGTTAAAGGAACCAGGCCCAAGATATAATCGTCGGACGTCGCGACACTTGATCTAAATATAGAGCCCATGGTAGGTGTTGACGACCTGTTGGTCGAGGTAGGTACGTTGGACGCCCAAGGGCTTCCCTTGGGCGCCACTGGGTCTTCTACTCCTGCTAACTCTCCAGCTTCCTTCCAAGGCTTTACAGGAGCTGAGCTCCTTTTATTTTATACTTCTCCTGACGCTTCAGTAAGACCTAAGGTCAAGGGACAGACGGTTGTAAAAACCCTCAGCAAGACGTCGTCGTCGTCCAAAAAGACTTCGTCGGCGTCAACATCTCGTAAGTCTCCGGCTACAAACCCCGGAGCGGAGAGGTCTAGAGCTTCTGGGTCTAGCTCCAAATCCTCAAGGAGCAGGTCTTCCAAGGAGAGGCCACATACTCCGGCGGAGTCAGCCGTTTCTCCTCTCCCCTTGGTACCTGTTCAGAGTTACCCAACCACCTCCGCAGCAGCTCCGGCTTTGTTGGATCCCAATGTGGTCTGTTGCCAACACATGGGAGAGTTGGTCGGCTCTCTGAAGAGCAGTATGGAGCAGATGTTCTCCCGGTTGTCCGACAGGATCACGTCCCAGGATAACATCATCGCCGAACTTAGCCAGGCTCCTCTAGCTACTCCCCCACCTTTCGGCACCGGAATTGCCTCAGCTCCCACCTCATGACTCTCTGCCTCCGTTCTCTATGAATAACCCCTCCCGGAGGTGGCGTCATACGCCCCTTTCCAGGACGGTCTTATTTCAATTCTGGAGTGTGGTACTCGAAGGATAGAGGACTTCGAGTTCTACCCGAGGGTCTACAACCACCGTTCATTGGCTACGCCAGACTCACTGACGCAGCCATGACTAGAGATGACAAGGTCCCTAAGGAGACAGTCCTCTACTCACGTGACCAGCCTCAAAGAGAATGGCTCAGGTGTTTAAGAGGACATGGATTGTTCGAACACGAAAATTCAACCTTTCAAGAGTCCCTTCACCATTTTCACAATGGAAGAGGGAACTCCGCTTCCCTTCCTTACCAAAATAGCTACGGTCACTATTCCGGCGGCCCAGAAGGGGGAGTCGCTGCCACAGCTAAGGGGAAGCAGACCCACATCTCCTTTGCTTTACCTCACTCGGCGAGAATTGGTGGGAAGGATTTACCCAACACTTTTTTCGGCGGGCAAACTCAAGCCCAGGGACTGGGTGCTATGGATCAGTTTGGCTGAAGAAGCTGCCTAGGACCTTCCGGAACAGCCTCATTCAGGCTGAATTTGAGGCCAAGACTAGGCTAGCCAGTCCATTAACACCATGGCAATGACGGAAGTGGCAACCATTTCTTACGGCTCTGAGCCACTCTTTAAGCTTCTCACCAAGTCACTGACGCAAACAGTTCAGTCTGACATGTTTGAGTTCGCTACAGCCAGAACTAACTGTCAGAAACATGTCCTCCAGGAAGCAACTATTCGTCATGAGCCGAATAAGTTGCTTTCATCCAACATCTGGGGAGCAGACCTTCTTCCAGATGCAATGGTAAAGGAGGTCCAGGCGGAAGCGACAAGGCTTAACCAAAGCTTAAGGATCGTTGGGGTCTCACCGCAAAGAGACGCCAAGACCAACCAGCAAGGGGTAAGGCTCAGAGGAAACCCAGACGTTTTCAGCCTTACCAGAGAAAGCAACAACGCTTCGCCCAGCCTGTTTCGACTGTTCCGTTGGTACAGTCACCCAACCTCTACCTCCAAGGCTCAATCACAGCCCATCTACGTGATTTCCCCCCAGCCTCAACCTTCCACCTCTTACGCTGTCTCCCAGCCTTCAACCAAGTGTTCGAAGGCCAGGCCTTTCAGCAGTATGACCGCTCGGGTAGGGAGGCAGAGGTAAGGGATCCTTTCGTCAGAAAGGATCAGGAAGGTCTCTTAACAGGGGAAAACACTTCCGGGGAGGCCGCGGAGGTTACCAGCAGCAATGAGAACTTGAAGGTAGGAGGGAGGCTGTTTTCTCTTCCGGCACCGGTGGGGATTCAGCAAGTGGGCACAAAGTATTGTGTCGAAAGGCCTGGGTTGGAGTTGGATTGCGAATCCGCCTCCACCCAGACCTTTCCTTCAACTTCCATCAAAAGAATTGACGGAGTATGCGGAGGACTTCCTTCAGAAAGGAGCAATAGCGAGAGTCAACAGATTAAAATTTTCAAGGGCGTCTTATTCAGCGGTCCAAAGAAAGGCTCACAAAAAAGAAGGGTAATCTTAGACTTATCCCGTTTTAAACTTGGCCATTCGCTGCGACAAGTTCAAAATGCTCACCATCTCGCAGGTGCGGACCTTACTCCCCGTGGGGCCGTCACCACCTCTATCGATCTTACAGACGCATACTATATATCCCTATTGCAAGACACTTTCGCCCTTATCTGGGCTTCAAGATAGGAGATCAAGCATTCTCCTTCAAGGTAGTTCCCATTCGGTTCTGAACGTGGCACCCAGGGTGTTCACGAAGTTTGGCGGAAGTAGTCGTCCAACAACTGAGGTCTCAGGGGATAATGGTAGTAGCGTATCTCGACGATTGGTTGATTTGGCTCCAACAGTCGAGGAAATATCGCAAAGCTACTGAAAGTAATCCAGTTCCTAGAGTATCTAGGGTTCAAGATAAACAGGACAAAATCAAGACTCACTCCGGAGTCCAACTTTCAGTGGCTGGGCATTCAATGATCTATCCTCCCATACTCTGTCGATTCCATCAGCCAAGAGAAAGGAAATAGCGAAGTCAGTAAAGCAATTTCTAGGACACAAACTTGCTTCAAGGAGAAAGCCAGGAAAGAATCCTGGGTTCACTCCAATTTGCATCATGACAAACATCTTTGATGAAAGCCAAACTGAAAGACCTAACCAGAATCTGGCGCTCACGAGCAAATGTCAGATCCAGGGACAAGTTGTCATCAGTCCCACAGATTCTACGGAATCGTCTACGCCCTTGGGCAAAAGTGAAGAACCTGTCAATATCAGTACCCCTTCAGTTTCCTCCTCCGGGATTACCATCCACACAGACGCTCATTAAGCGGCTGGGGAGGAGTATTACTCAGTTCAAGAAGGTTCGGAAGGACCTGGTCACCCCAGTTCCGCAGCTTCACATAAAACGTACTAGAAGCGATGGCAGTGTTCTTGACTCTGAATAAAGGTTACGTCCGCCAAAGAACTCCCACATAAAGCTAGTTCTGGACAGCGCAGTGTAGTCCATTGCGTAAACAGGGGAGGCTCCAAGTCACGACATCTGAATCATGTCATGGTAGCCATCTTCTCCCTGGCAGACAAGTTCAGTTGGCACCTCTCCTCCACCCATATAGCTGGAGTGAGAAATGTCAGTAGCGATGCTCTATCCCGCTCAGTTCCTCTGGAGTCGGAATGGTCACTGGACAACAGTTCGTTCCAATGGATTCTCCGGAGGGTTCCAGGTCTACAAGTAGATCTATTCGCATCTCAAGCGAACCACAAAACTCCCATGTTATGTGGCCCCCAACCAACCTGGACCCTCTGGGCCTATGCCACGGACGCCCATATCCATAGATTGGAACAACTGGGAGTAAGATTTATGTCTTTCCTCCAGTGAATCTTCTCCTGAAGGTACTGAACAAACTCAGGACGTTCAAGGGTCAAGTAGCTCTAGTAGCCCCAGACTGGCCGAAGAGCAATTGGTTACCCTCTGATTCTGGAACTGGGTCTTCGTCCTCTTCGAATTCCCAACCACCCAGGCTCTCCCAGTCGGTACAAACGAAGACTGTGTTCGCTTCCTCAGGAATTCTCAAAACCCTAACTTTATGGATTCATGAAGTTTGCGGCTAAAAGAGATGCAGATATTGATCACGAAATATTCTTTTTTTCTTGGAGTCTGATAAAAGAGATTCAACTTTGAGACAGTATGATGCTGCAGTCAAAAAGTTGGCAACCTTCCTGAGAGAATCAGATATTAGAATCATGACAATCAATTCAGCTATACCCTCTTTTTCAGATCTTTATTTGAAAAAGGCTTAGCAGCTAGCACTAGTACGACAAACAAGTCAGCCTTGAAGAAGATTTTTCAACTCGGTTTTCAACATAGACTTGACAGACTCTTACTTCTCGTCTATTCCCAAGGCTTGTGCTAGACTTAGACCTTCAGTGAGGCCTACATCAGTATCGTGGTTCTTGAATGATGTTCTAAAGCTGGCTTCAGAAACAGACAATACGACATGTTCATTCATCAATAATGCTCTTAAGAAAAAAAACTCTATTTTTGTATTAAGCTTGGCTTCAGGAAGCTAGAATTTCAGAACTGTCGGCGTTATCCAGAAATCCGAATCATATAGAATTTTCTTCCCACAGGGGAAGTTCTACTCTCCGGAACGTAGCTTTTTAGCAAAGAATGAGGATCCTTTGATGAGGTGGGAACCGTGGAAGGTTATACCCCTTCCACAAGATGTTTCTCTTTGTCCAGTATCGACCTTACGAGCCTTTCTGTCCAGGACATCCTCTCTTTAAGAGAGAAAAAGGGTGGTACTTTATCTATTAAAGGTATCAGGCAACAGATCCTGTACTTTATTAAACAAGACCAACCCTGATTCCCGTTCCCGTCAAAGCACATGATGTAGGGCAGTTGCCACCTCAATTAACTATTTCCAACACATGAATTTTGATGATTTAAAAAAGTATACTGGATGGAAATCGCCGACAGTATTTAAGCGTCATTACTTAAAGTCCTTGGAAGCTCTGAAATTTTCAGCAGTTGCGGCGGGTAACATAGTTTCCCCCGACTCTGCTTAATCTTAAGTTGAAGATCCAGTTCTCCTTTCTACCTATCTCATTCAACAGTTTTGTCTATACTTACCATGTTCATCTACGTCTACCTTGAGTCTTAGCTGCTCTTGTGATGGTACAGTGGGTGTCCCTTATTTTTTTTCTAGGGTCAACCACAATTGTTTGTATATTCTGATCTCTATGATGTGGTCCCCTTATTTTTTATGCTAGGGTGACACATCTACATTTGCAATGGTTACGGGTTTTGTATACTAAGTCATATACATTTGTTTATTATATTATTGTCTAAGTTTGTTCAAATTCAGTTTATTATTATAATTGCTTTATTTACTTTGTACATATTAACTATATACAAATGTTAACTTCTACATATATTCCATGTAAGCCCTGTACATATATGTTAACTTTAAGTTAATTTTAAGGAATATTTTCTAACTTTGTATAATTGTGTATATGTATATTTCTTAGCAATTATCTTTCTTTATTTTATTTTACGTTTTATTGAGACCCTTATTTATTTATTTTCTTTACAATCTTGTGCTAATTCTCTGGTACGATTTCGCGCAGCGACACGAACTGAGCCCAGAAAAGGGATTTTGACGTAAGGAAAAATCTATTTCTGGGCGATTGGTTCGTGTCGCCCAGCGAAAATCCCACCCTACCCATCCCTGCGCTCAAGATTGTCTGCTAACTTCAGGATGGCCACCAGAGGCGCAGCAGTCGGCAGCATGGGATGGAGTAGTAGTAGTTGCTGCCACTCTGTGGGTCGGCTCCCCTCTAGTGGGGGTTTTGTAGTAGGGGCGGGGGATTTCTATTGGTAAGTGGTTCGTGGTAGTGGTCTCACTCGCCCTAGTGTTCATACCGACACCCTCCTGGAGGGTGAGCGAGTCAGTAGTACTGACCTTTTCTTTATTTTATTTATTCTCTGGTATGGTTAGTGCATTTACCTTAGAAATAATGGATTAAAGGATATTTCGCTGGGCGACACGAACCAATCGCCCAGAAATAGATTTTTCCTTACGTCAAAATCCCTTTTTTTTACCCAAAAAAACATGCTCCCGACACCATCTTCCAGTAAAAATGTAAACTTAATCTAGTTACAACAAGACGTATCTAAGTCATATTTTAACTTAAAAACACTTCATATAATGAAAAAATAATCTTGTCCCTATAAACAGAGTTTTTAGAGATTAAGCCATGCTTAATTGAAAGCAAGACAATCGCTCTGAATTGAGTTAAATAAGGCAAAATAATCTTACCTCTGCTCTCAGCTGATTTTTTCTAAATCAAAATATTGATCGCTTTGTTTGTATTTTATAATACTATAGTATGTAATATGAGCCTACATACAGTATTATTGGAAACAGTGAAGTAAAAGTATAACTTTAAAAGAGCCAAGGAAAATATGCAAATTCGTTATGTTTGTTTTTCATGAGTGTCTCTCAGCGCTTAGGCCTAGCTACCAAAAACCAGACAACGGCACCATCTATTAATAAAAAAAAAAAAAACTAAATGTAGTTCACAACAAGACAGTTTTAAGTCATATTTAAACTTAAAAACACTTCAATATAACAAAAAAATAACCTTGACCCATATAAATAGTTTCTAAAGAATAATTTACGCTAAATAGAAGCAAGAAAAATTGCTCTGAACTGAGTTACATAGGGAAAATAATCTTACCTCTGCTCTCAGCATTTTTTCCCAAACCAAAACATGATAAGTTTGTTTTTATTTATAATAGACAGTACTAATATAAGACAACATACAGTATTATTATTGGATACAGCGAAGTAAAGGATAATTTTTAAAAGAGCCAAGGAAAAGACAACAGTTTTTACAAACCCTATGGAGGGTAAAAACCCAATTTTGAATATATACTGAATAAGTGCCGTAAAACTGAAATGCCGCCGGTAACCAATAAAAAACGATACCAACGGTAACCAGGGACTGCCTGTAGCTGTATTCCTAATTTCTCAAAGAACTACCATTTACTAATTTTGTCAAATTTCTTTGGGCAATGTTTAGCACCCAGGGCATTACTTTGAACCTGTACATATCTTTTCCTCCTATCAGAACCCCAGAAGGGGCAGAAGTAGTCAGCAACAGGCATGTGCCATTATTTTCTTCAGATCTATAGCTGTCCAAGTCCCTTTTAGAACAATTGAACATAGTAGGGCAATAGTAGTTATCTGGAAAAGTTGGCGAACATTATGTTTGTTCAATGTTGATAGGTTTAGGATTACTCTGTCTCAAGAAATCCTTTTTTGGGACACTTGAAGAGATGAGCCTGGTGGGGAATAAACGCATCTTTCTCTATGGCTCCCATTAACAGGGCTTTTCTGCATGTAACCTTCCAGAGAGGGGTCTGATTTTTGGAAGAACCCCTTTACAGAAGGGGGAGGGGTGAGACTATTTCCACCCCAGCCCATTTAAAATTAATGCTGTCCCCAAGCTTGATAGGCACTCCAGGTGTAGCTTTTCTTTTTCCTATAAGTTGGTCTTTGGACCTTGTGAAAAAGATCGCCTTGCTGTTGTTGTTGTCCCTTGTGAAGTCCCTTCTAACTGTCCACCTGACTTTGAGGAAAAACTTTTGGGATGACAGAATTATTATTATTAACAGAGATAACCATTTCAGATAATGATGTCAGCAATAGCCTACTATGTAGTAGCCTACAATCTACATTGATTCAGTGAGGATTAGTTTGTTAGACTGTAGTAAATATTGTCTTTAGCCTATAACCTAGGAATATATAACCTTAAGGATGAACTAAAATAACCTGGCTTAGGTAGTAACCTGAATTAGGGTAAGTTTTAAAGACATATCCTGTTAGGCTATGGACTGAGGCATTAGCCAAAGTTTACACCAAAAACCTTAGGATTAGATAAAAGGCTACTGAATTTTTCCTGTCACATAGCCTGTATACTTAAGCATAGTCTTAGTACTCTAGGTTACCATGTGCATAACCTTAAAAGGGAATTAAATAATCTGGATTGATTAGAAAATTACCTAGAACTAGGTGAAAGCCTAAGTACAAAGTTTCACATTAGTAAGGTACTATTTTTATAAAGTAGACTAAAAACAGTAAAACCGAATAAGCTATGAGATAGGAGACTAACTTGAAGGCTACAAATACACCTTGTAATACCATACCTTAAAGGTAAATTAATTAGGATCATGATTAGACAATAACCTATTTACGTTATAGTCTAACAATAAAGTTTCATATTAGGAAGTTATTTTGTTACTATGTAGTACACCAAATAGCCTAGGGCTAGGTATAAACAACCTGGGTTAGAAAAAAAATTTAGCCTAACTGTGAGTTTACATATGAGAAAGTTTCTGTTTTTATATAACATTTACATTATGAATGATCTAGAATATCTGGATTAGGCAATACCCTACTGTACTAGGCTAAGAGAGAACAATTTAGGAAATGTCCTAGTGTTGGTTTACTACGTGGTAGTTTAGCCCAAATAAGGGATTTGGACAAAGGAAAAATCTATTTCTGGGGGAAGACCTGTGGTGCCCGGTGAAAAGTACCTGTAGCTCACTTTTCTAAGTATAAATAGATCCTAAATATACCAGAGAAAAAAGCTAGCATGGAATGCTGAAGTTACTACCCTCAGCTCGAACACCCAGGGACATCAGTATAAGCACTGGGGCGAGTGGAAGCCACCTCTCACAGGACTTCTGCCAATTAGAGGATTACTTCAAAGTCCCTCCCACGGCGAGAGCCGTTACAAAGGCTACCCCTTCTACCTTCCGCTCGCTACTACTACTACTACCCACGCCCAGCATCTTCATTCCTGGAATAGACACCCAAGCTTGGATTGGCTAAAGGGTGGGGAAAGAAAGAGGGACGGGTTCACCGGGCGACACAGGTCTTCCCCAAGAAATAGATTTTTCCTTTGTCAAAATCCCTTTTCTGGGTTTGACCTGTGTCTGCCGGTGAAAAAGTATCAGAGAATTGCAATACAAGCTTGAAAGATACCAGACAAAAGTAAAAAGGGATAATGAAACTTGAAGTTCACTAAAGAATAAATTTAATGAGCCGTAATAACAACAGACAACTTATCTGACTAATTAAATTAGAACTTCAACTAGGGCTTAAAACTAGTAATAACGAAACAAAATAATGGAATGGTATCTAAAGCAATATGAATATACAAAGGAATATGTACAAAACAGGTAAGTGATACATAAGATGGTCCCAAAGTTATATACAAGTCCAGTGACGTAATGGTAAACAAACCAGCCCGGCCCGGAGGAGGGAGGGTAGGTAGGGGATACAAGCGAGGCAGGTAGGAAGGAGAGAGAATCAAGGGAGAAAAGGACTGACCGAAGGGCCAAGGAAAAGAGTTTTTTAAAGGTTCGGTCATTCGGGGGAGACTATGCTCCCTGCAGCCATTGTTGAGAATTTAAGGGCCTCTAGGTTTTTGAGATAGAGCCGTTTAAATAGTGCCAGAGATTTCCATCCCGTATATTTCTTCAGGTCCTCGAAATTCATATTGTGAAAATAGTTAATCAAGGTAGCCACTGCTCGGATGTCATGGACATGCAGAAACTGAATCCGGGTTGGCTTGTTTAATAAAATAGAGGATTTGTTGTCTAATACCTTTCAGGGAAATCGTACCACCTTTCTCTCTAATAAAAAGAGGGGACCTGAAGACTTTTTGGAAGTCCTGGCCAGGTAGGAATTAAGGGTGATGACAGGACACAATGATGTGTCTTGTGTAAGAGGAATAATTTTCCATGGAGCCCACCTGTTTGTGTGTCCTCATTCTTAGCCAAGAATTTCCGATCCGGGATAGTAATACTTCACCCGACGGGAGGAATTCGACATGATCTGGTTTCTAGAGAGAGCTGAGAGTTCAGATATTCTGGCACCTGAAGCCAGACTCATTAAGGATAAGGTTTTCCTGAGAAGGGTTGTATATAAGCATGAATCATTATCAGTGTCTGAGGCTAATTTAAGTACATCATTCAAAAACCAGGAGACTGAATGAGGGCGGTCTACTAGTCTCAGGCGGGCACATGCTCGCGGGATTGAAGAGAAGTACGAATCTGATAAGTCAATACTAAAAACAAGCTGAAAAATCTTCCTTAAGGCAGATTTGATTGTAGTAATGGTACTAGCAGCTAGGCCTTTCTCAAATAGAGTTCTAAAGAACGAAATTGCCAGATTTGTAGTCATGTTTTGGGCATCCGATCTTTAGGAGATGGCCAATTTCTTCACTGCTGAATCATACTGTCTGAGCGTTGACTCTCTTTTATCTGATTCTATGAACAAGATGTTTAGTGGATCAATACTAGCGTCCTTTTGGGCCGCAAACTTCATGAAGTCCATAAAGTTAGGGCACTCAGAATTCTTGAGGAAGTTGACACAGTCCGAGTTTGCACTACTTGAGTCAGTTCTGGACAGGGGATCCGTTTGGACCGGAGATTCAGTTCTAGCAGAGAAAGAAAACCAGTTTTGCTCTTCGGCCAGTTGGGTGCCACCAATGCTACCTGTCCATGTGAAAGATCTTAGCTTGTGCAGGACTTTTATCAGAAGATTCACTGGCGGAAACAGGTAAATCTTCTGCCAAGTGTTCCAGTCTATGGCCATCGCATCTGTGGCGTAAGCTAGTGGGTTCAGGTTGGGAGCCACGTAACATGGTAGTTTGTGATTGGATTCCATAGCGAATAGGTCTACTTGAAGGCCCGGGATTTTATTGCAAATCCAGCGGAATGACTTCATGTCCAGGGACCACTCTGACTCCAGCGGAGTTGTCCTGGAAAGTGAGTCTGCGATGACATTCCTTACTCCTGCCAGGTGAGTGGCTGACAGGTGCCAACGATTTTTCGTTGCTAACAAGAAAATCGCAATCATTACGTGATTTATTTTGCTTGACCTGGAGCCTCCTCTGTTTATGCAATGGACTACTACTGAGCTGTCCGAGACTAACCTTATATGAAGGTTTCATGGCTAGAGCCAGGCGTTTTAGAGTCAGGAAAATTGCCATCGCTTCTAGAACATTGATGTGGAACTGGCGGAACATCTCCGACCACGTTCCTTGAACTTTCTTGTATTGGGAGTAACCTCCCCAACCGCTCAGAGAGGCATCCGTATGGATAGTTAGAGGCGGCGGAGGGAATTGCAGTGGTACTGATTTGGACAGGTTCCAGCGTTCCGTCCATGGACGGAGTTCCTTTTTTTGTTATATCGGTGGAATTATAGAAATCTTGTCCCTGAATTTGTTTGACGTTGGCTTCTCTTTCGCCAGACTCGGTTGATATCCTTCAGTCTGGCTTTCAATAGGACGTCCATTACCGAGGCAAACTGTAGCGAACCTAGGATTCTCTCTTGGGTACGACGAGAAGCCTTTTTGTTCTTGAGGAACTGTCTCGTAGCCTTTGCTATCTCCCTGACCTTCTTGGATGGGAGAGATAGTTTGTGCTTGTTTAGGTTCCATTGGATTCCCAGCCATTGAAAGCGGGAAGCCGGAACGAGCCGAGATTTTTCCTTGTTTATCTGGAAACCCAGATATTCCAAGAATTCTATCACTTTGGCTGTTGCTTTGAGACACTCTTTGTCGCTGGCTGTCAAAATGCGCCAGTCGTCTAGGTAAGCTACTAACATTATCCTCGAGTTCTTAGCTCTTGAACTATCGTCTCTCCTAATTTGGTGAATATCCTGGGCGCTATGTTGAACCCGAACAGCATGACTCTGAATGAGTAAGCTTGCTTTCCTAGTTTGAAGCCTAGGTACGGAGAGAAATTTCTTGCTATCGGAACATGATAGTAAGCGTCTGTAAGATCTATAGAGGTGGTGACGGCCCCACGGGGAAGTAAGGTCCGCACCTGCGAGACGGTCAGCATGCGGAATCTGTCGCATTGAATGTATGAGTTGAGATGGGACAAGTCCAGAATCACTCTTCTTTTGTCCGAGTCCTTTTTTGGGACACTGAACAGACGTCCTTGAAACTTTAAGCGTTTTACTTTCTTTATAGCCTTCTTCCGCAGGAGATCTTTGGCATAGTCTAGAAGGTCCGTTGTCGGAGTCTGGTGAAAACTGATTGGTGGAGGAGGCCCTTTCTCCCATTTCCACCCTAGACCTTTCGAAAACATGCTGTGGGCCCATGGACTGAAGGTCCAATGGTCCCGGAAGAGATATAATCTCCCTTCCCACCTGCGGACTCTCACTGGTTGGCTGCAGGTCTGCTTTCCTCTGCCTCCCCTGAAGCCTCTGCCTCTAGATCCACCTCGCTGCCGGGCACCACCTCTGGCTCTTCTACTTCCAGCATGCCTATTGTAGCCGCAAAATGCTCCTCGCGACTCGTAAGAGGGGTTGAAGGCTGGGGAAGCTACCAAGGCTGTTGAGGTGTTGAGGATGAGGGTTGCTGAGCTGGCAGAGTTTGCACCAGAACATACTGTTGCTGTGGTTGAGCCTTTGATGTCGAAGGCTTACCAACCTGGGAGACTGGGACTGCTTGAACCACCGCCTGAGGTTGAGAGGGCTGGTAAGGATGGAATTTCCTTGGCCTCTTCCTAGGACTGGATTGGTGTCCGGGGGTATCAAACTTCCTTTTGAAAAGGCAGTCCCACGGACCCGAAGACTCTGGTTGGCTCTGGCCGCCTCATGAAAGACATTGTTGACTTCGTCTTTCGGGAACAGGGTTTTCGCCCCATATCGAAGACTTTATTAGTTTGTTGGGCTCATGCCTTATGGAAGCACTCGCAAGGACGTGCTTCCTGCAGGCTCGTCTCGCCATGATAAATTCATACAGGTCCGCCTGGAAAGTCTGTAAAAGATGTTCATCCGTAAAGGTTGTAGCGACCACACTCCGCCGAGGTGACTGAGTTGATTGACTTGCCCAGTCTAGTTCTCGCCTCGAATTCCGCCTTGACCAAGTGGTCCGGAATCCTGGGCTAGCTTCTCTGCAACAGGGTGGAGGCGCATTCGGGTCAAGTTTACCTGCTGTAAACATAGCCGGAGCGTCACTCTAAAACTCCACATCTGTGGGGAAGAGTAAGGAGGTAGCCTCAGTCTCTTTTAGAACTGGTAAAGGTTTATCCTCCGCCGCTGCTTGCATGGTCAGTTCCGCCACTTTGGATGTACAGGGCGACAGAAATCCTTCCGGGGTCACAACATCGTGAAGCTACCTTATGGGGCGTCAACTTTGTGTTTACACATGCCCACTCTGTAAGGGTGCGAACCCATACAGCTTGGGCTTGGTCCCTAGGGTATATCACGGTCTCTTTCGGGACCTTGTCTACCCTGACTAGTGGGTTTTCTGCTAGTCTAACATATCCCGGAAATGGGAATTGGAGACCCTCCGGGAAGAACTCAAAATCCTCTATCGATCGGGTTCCGCAACCTTCTATCGTCAGCTTCCCGTCTGAAAATGGGGCATGCAACGCTAACCGCCACGGGTTGTTATATCAAATGGCGGCAGCTTTGACGCGTCCGGAACTGTCATGGTCTGTGCCGTGGTTCCGGACTGGAGGATTCCAGTCATCAATTCCTCCTGGGCTATGATCCTACTCTCGGTCAGGGACGTATTGTTTGGCCCAAGGTGTCTAGGCCCGAAGCGAGTCGTGTGGACATCGACTCAAGCCATCTCGTCAACTACTTCTCTAACCTTCGACATTAGAAGGTTAGCGAATGCCTCCTGATCAAAGCCGGACTCTGTCAGCTTGGACCTGGAGGACTTGGCTCTCGACCCCTTAGGAGGGGGAGAAGCTTTGAAAGAGGGCGACTTAGCAGCAGAGGTCGGCGGCTTCGGGGCCGAAGACGACTTAGTCGCACCTACCAGAGCAGGTCTGGATCCCTTTGGAAGGGATCTCAGCTTTACTGCTTTGACCTTGGGAATGACCGAAAACCGATCTATCCCAACAAGCAGGGGCGGACTTAGTAAAAGCCCTGGAAGGAGAAGAAGAAGGAGTGGGGTAAAGGGGAGACTACCTGCCTCACTTACCTCCCTACCTACCTCCTCCTCGGTTGGCCATCGGTTCGCGGTGGAGGCTGATGGCCGCCACCTCTTCCACCACTAGGTCGCACTCTTGATCCTCCGGAAGGGCCAATGTCTCCAGCCTGATATTTTCGATGATGGGGTCACGATGTCTGCAAGCACAGCCGTCGTGACCATGGCTCCGGGTACAATGGGGAGCACAGTTTTCCTCTGATAAAACGTAGGGTTGTCCCGCCGCGGCACTCCTGCCAAAAAAAACCCCCCACCCAGCTGTTGAGAGACGCTTTTGTCTCTTGCCAGAGGGCCAAGCTAGCCTGTAAAAGAGGGAATCGAATTAACATCCCATTCGGGGAATAGTATATGCAAGAAATTTCACTAGTTGTTGTAACAGAAATTTCATGAGAATGACGAGGTGAAGAAGCTACTTACTTTCTCGTCAAGCATTGGGGTGCCAGACCATGTAGTCCTCAAGTTGGACGGCGCAGTTAGCATGCGACCTACAGACTACATGGCCGTAGGGCTTGATGAGGGTAGCGGAGCACCCTTCAGCTTGGCAACGGACCATCTGTAAGTTGAAAATTTACATGAGTATTATACGCAAAGCGCCGGTTAACTCCGGCAGGAGCATGCACCTTAACCTAGATATTGGTTCAAGACTTACTCACTAAAATGATTTCAACTCACTGAATGAATAAAAGAAAAAGCTCTGGGTGTTTCCGCCTGCTCCGGATTCCGTCTTCGGGAAGGTAGAGATAAGCCCAGTCTATGGGGTTTGAGACGAGCCGGACGAGGAGAAGGAAAAACATAATCCCTAGTCTGGTCGAACTGAATCAGAAAGGCCACGAATTGTCGTAGTCCCATATCTGAACCTCTATCATCCCCACCGGAGTGGGGAGCAATAAAAACGAGAAAAACAGAAAAACTGAGCTGCGGAAACCTGGTATAATAAACTCCCGGGGGCGAGTGTGATGGTGAGTCACACTACGTCGGAACCCTAAGGGTCCGGAGACATATATACAGAGTTTTTCAACAAATTTATAACCTATCTGGTAATGTGGAGTAATCTCTAAAGGGCTTAGCCTACTCCGGAGTCTCATAATCCCGTTGTCATAAAGTAATGCCGGCGGAAACGGGCTGATACGAGCGGAACAGGGGAAGGTAAGATCTAGACCTGAACCTGAATGCATCGAGGGGGGGAAGCAATTCTAAGATAGCTAGAAAACGCAACTCGAGCCCGAATCCATTTCCTCACTTGAGGGAGAAGGGACAGCTGAGCGGCAGAGCAGTAGAAATGTACGATCTGGTGCCCAGCTCGCTGGCTGGTGTTATGGTAGACCCCCACCGAGCCGGCGGAGCCACAAGCCCAGCGATATAATAGGAGATTACATATAATCCAGTAACCCTTCCCCATCCAACCCCTCCCTCCCCCACCTGAACGAAAAAGCTCTGCAGCCGTTCATCGGTAGGATTACTAGCACCGCGAGCTATTAGACAGCGCCAGGCAGAGCGGTGCTGGGGTGTTTGGGGGGGGGGGGATGGGGGGGGGGGGGGGGATGGGGTGTGTGTGTGTGTGTGTGTGGGGTGGCGGTGGCGATCGCTTGGCTATAGTACCGATCAGAGATAGGCACCTACTGGAGGCTGTATAGCCTACTACTACGGGGGGTAGTAGGCGACTGGTCCCATATGGGGTGGCCAGTCTTGATTGGAACAGTGACGATCGGTGATCACTCTCTAATGGAAGGTCATAGCCTACTACTAAAGGGGCAGGAGGCGGCAAGCCAACTGTTACCCTAAAGGAGGCCAGGTCAAGGCCATACACAGACCAACCCACCACATAATAAACAATACCATGCAATACAATAATGAGGTATCATGGAAGAGTTGCAAGGCAAAAAGGGGCATACCCAGCAAGGATCCAGCCTAACCCTCCGAGATCGCTAAGGATCCGGTCAGGTAGGCTAGACAGGCCTCCAAGGACATCATGACGTGGACGGTGGGTACTCAACCAAACCCTCCAAAATTGAATCTCGATCTGGTCAGGTAGGGAGGATAGGTCAACAACATGACAAGTGAAAAGCTCTCTATCCTTGATGTCCTCCCCGCGAGCACCGTAGCGCAGACAGGGGGAGAGGGGGCCTAAGGGGTAGAGAGGGGTAGGGGCACCTGGCCTACCTTCCAAAACCTAGCCTAGGCCTGGTCGGGTAAGCCAGGGAAGGAAAGCAAAATTTCCAACCTCACAGTGATATGAAAATCATAAGTCGCATAAAATCAAGTACCTATCTGGTTCACATTAAAACAATAACGCATGCATGCATCACATCGCCAGAGAGAGAGAGAGGACTCACTCTTTCTACAATGCTAAAGTACGGTAGGCTAACAGGAAGCCCCCAAAAAATATGCACATATACAATACATAATAAGGAATACGAACGAAGGTGCGAACACGCTCCTGAGGGTCTGAGGCAAAGCCAAAGGCTAAAAAAATGAAATATAAAATAACCGTGAGTGAAAATATTATTAAAAAAGAAATAACTAAGGATAAATAATGCATGCGTCTGATGATGCACCCAAAATGGCGGATGAAATAGCGACACCCTAGTTCGTGAAAATTAAGGGGCCAAATGGCTAAAACAGAATGCATCATTACGAAAACACAAAATGGAATATTCAACTTGGATGAAGAACCAGGGAGCTCTACAGCAGACATAGCTTCAGCAAAATAAGGCACCAAGGGAGCAGCACAGACACGTCACACACACAGGAGCTAATTACAGGAATGAAGATGCCGGGCGTGGGTAGTAGTAGTAGTAGTAGCGAGCGGAAGGTAGAAGGGGTAGCCTTTGTAACGGCTCTTGCCGTGGGAGGGACTTTGAAAGGAATCCTCTAATTGGCAGAAGTCCTGTGAGAAGTGGCTTCCACTCGCCCCACCCAGTGCTTATACCGACGCCCTTGGGTGTTCGA
>NC_061089.1:2400948-2461166 GCF_015104395.2 Macrobrachium nipponense | reverse complement strand
CTCACTAGGTTGTGCATTTACTATTGTGAGTTTACATTCAATGGTGAATTTTATTAACAAATATTTGGTATGGCAATTGGCAACCCTTAATCACCACTCCTTTCAAGCTTGTACATGGAATTCTTTGAAAAACACTGTTTACTTAATATCATATTCCTTTAAAGTGGTATAGATATGTTGATGATATTTTAGCTGTTTTGCCTGCTGGTACTGATGTAAATTATTTACTCTCTAAATCAAATAACAAGGTACCGTCGATAAAGTTTACTCTAGAATTGGAAAAAGACGATTCCCTCCATTTCTTAGATGTTTTGATACATAGAGAACCGTTTCAATGTAAATTCAGTATTTATAGGTAACCATCCAACAACTTAACTTATGTTCATTTCTATTCAGGCCACCATCTTAATATCAAAATATAACTCTTTTTCTTTATGTTTTTACAAGCATTGTGCATTGTGAGTCCTCAATATTTGGATAAAAAAATTGGATACATAAGAAAAATAGGCACAGATTTATGTTATCCTTCACATATATTAGATATTTTCTATAATAAAGCCCACAAAAAGTTTTATAGTGTAACTAACACGGAGAAAGAAATTTCTAAGAAAATTCTCAGATTGCCCTATTATAACACACTAAAAGGAATGCTAATAAAAAATGTCCCCAGGGAAAGCAACAACATAATATATAAAATTCTATGTATAGACTGCCCCTGCTTTTATCTCAGGCAATCTAGCAAGAGCTTAGAAGTAAGAATCAAACAGCATAAATATTCTGCCAGAACTGGGCAAACATCTAATGTAATTTTCATTCATTTAAGTGAAAACAAACACCGGTTAAATTGGATTGGTGGTTCAATAATTGTAAGGTCAACAGATATCTTATCAGGAAATCTTTTAGAATCTGCCATTATACAACTTACTTCCCATTGTAATTTTAATATTAGTCGTGGCCTGTTTCATTTAGACCCTTGTATTTGTAACATGTTTAAGAATGACCTCAAAGATACAGTCACAGACTTGAATACAAATTAGTTGCCCTATAGATATTTTCTTTGTATATGTATGTTTAATATGTTTTGTGAATAAGTTTTTGTTTACCAAAGGTTTGAATGCGGTCAGTTGCTGCCCTGTATAATCCTTTAATTGACTTGTCCCTGTGTCTGAGCAGCTGGACTTAATCTTTTTGTAAACCTCTTTAAATTGTACCTATGTTTATGTTCGTTTGGGAAGGTTACTAATTCTCCAGGTGTGTTGGATTCTAGGTAGCCTACTTATATCCTTATAATCCCTCTGTCACTTATACAACCGTTCCTTGTCCTCTCAGTTTCTCATGTACTATATTAGTCAGTCTGCTAAGAGAAAGACGTTGAGTCGAAAGATCTTGCAGCTGCTCCAGTGTTTCACTTTCCTCCGTGCTTATACCTTTATATATATAGATATATTATATATATATAATTATTAATGTTATATATATATATATGTATATTATAAGATATGATACATGTGCACATCCGGTGGTCCGAAGTTCGATTCTTGGCTTGGCCAATGCGGAACCAGAGGAATTTATTTCTGGTGATTAGAAATTCATTTCTCGATATAATGTGGATAGGATCCCACAATAAACTGTAGGTCCCGTTACTACGTGACCAATTGGTTCCTAGCCAGGTAAAAATGTCTAATCCTTCGGGCCAGCCCTAGGAGAGCTGTTGATCAGCTCAGTGGTCTGGTTAAACTAAGATATACTTAAAACACACACACACACACACACACACACACACACACACACACACACACATATATATATATATATATATATATATATATATATATATATATATATATATATATATATCATCCTCTCATGCAGGAAAAAATCCACAAAACTAGCCATTTCACAAGCCTTTGACGAAGGCTCACCAATAGCCGTGGAATCCGTTGCAATAATTGTGCCATTTATGTACATCTTGCGTACACCCTCTTACTTCCTGGATGTTAATGCAACACCTCCCTCCACTTCCCACATCCATAATCTCTTTCACGCCTTCTGCCTGTTCCTTTCTGTTGTTTTCTTCCTCCTCGCATTCTCGAAGTGTATAATATCTCCATTATCTATCGTTTCAATGACCAAACCATCCGAGAACAGGACTCACTTTACCCAGATGTTAATTGTTTTATCACTCCTATGAATTTATCAAGTTTTATTTTTCATTTCACCTTATGCAAAAAACTGTAGTATATGACATAAACAATTTTTCTGCGTAGGTCCCACCTTTCTGTCACTTGGAGTCAATATCCACATCGATTTCCTTAACAGAGAATTGGTTTAGCTGTCCCTTCAAGAATTCCAGCCTCGGCGTCCAGAAACATTTCAACGTCCTTTCTAATCTTGTGCATATAGATTGAGGAACAGTACAGAATTAAAGCCTCTGAGAGCAATCCGCAGAGAATGACTAGCATTACTACCTGTTGTTATTAATAAACAGAATTTGTTCCCATCCATTCCGGACACCCCGCCACAAGAAATGGATTTGTGCGCTAAAAAGACGTTCAAATTGTTACTTACTATAGTTTAATTACTTTTTTTAATGGTACCGAAGTAAGAAACGACGACTCGGTTCATTGAAATTAGCTTAGAAAAATAAATGGATCGTTCGTCCTCCCTTCCGGTAGGTGAAACTAAGACAAACTAACAAATATGATTGTTTGTAAATTTTGGGTCATTAGCAACAATTTAATAAAACTAAAATTAGTGCAGGTATATAACGCAGGATATCCATTGGATTAAAAAAAAAAAACAGGAACTTGAACGGTCGATTGTGCAACAAAATCCTATACAAAGTAGCTGAAATCCGATATGAGGTTCGTATCTTATTCAATCCTTATCATCGTAAACGAGATAGATACGTAGGTGTTTCAGTGTTGGGAAAGAGGCTTTTCACGTGTTTGTAGCGATAAGTTTTTACAAGAAAAGAAAATAGAATATGGAAATGAGGTATGGCATAATTTTATGGTAGCATAAAACTAGATCAGTATATTAGGAAAACTTTATGATTCACAAAGAAAATAAACCCATGGAGAAACTACTAATTACCCCAGATAAAACCTTAAGAGAGACGAAATAAGACAACGCGCGACTAGGCGAACGCCACATTCCATAAGATGTTGAAGAGTAAGAAACTTAAAATATTATAAAAAAAATAAATAAATAAACTGAAACTAGGCAATTAGAACATTAAAGGTAGGTAAAAATTGCAATATAAATATATCTAAAATAAAATAAAATATTACTAATAAACCTGAAAAACATTTAAAAATCAGTAACAACAATAATAATGTGCAAAACGAAGATGATCGAAAATAATAAAGATTGATCGACAAAGATCACTATTAGAAATATAATACACGATATTCATACTCAGCGAAAATAAAAGATTAACGAATTGCTTGCATACATAAGAGCGAAAATAAAGACCATTGACATTAGGAGGTAATACAGAAAAAAATAGAAGCGCCACTGCATTAGCTGAAAAAATGATGGGTAATTATTTGAACACGAACACGTAAAGATAAGAATATTATTCTCTGCTGGTTACGTGACTGTGAAAGCAGAAAGCACAAAAGAGACAAAACATAATATGTGGCCATATTGAAACAAGGAGATGGTGCGGACCAGAGATAAAAAAAAAAACGCAGCAGGATGATGTTTATTTAGGAATTAAGCTAAAGAGTAAAAGAAATATATTCCAATAAACAAAATTATTGATAAATTCCAAAAGTAGCAAACCTGACGCCTTTCCCTTAACGGAAGAAAGTTGCAACCAAGGTATATAGGATAAGGGAGAGAGGTACAGTCACTTTGGTTGGGGGTTTAGTTGAGGGGTATTTCCGTGATAGGCCTGGGGTACAGGATGGGAGCGACCAAGGCAAGTACCTTGGAAACAACTTAAGTACCTTCGGAAGACGGTATTGGGGATTAGGCCTGTAATTGTCATATGTCCTTTTTACTCTGTTATCTTGTATACGTTTGGTGTTCTTTAGAATTCATGTAGATCACTTTACAAATATAAAATTGTGGATTGATAATTTTTGGCTTTCTAATATATATAATAGACACCTTAAATTAATATGCTTGATAGGACTTATCGATTACTGACCTGACAGTTACAAAGGCTTATTTATAATACATTATTCAATAAACTAACATAAATATACATTTCTAACAGAAAACAGTATCTGGCTTCAAAATAGAAATGAAAAATACTTAGCAAAAACGAAAAAAATTCTTTTAGAATTGTCATGGCATTATTTAGTTAATTTACACATTTTTTTTTTTTTGCCTACTCTATACAATTTGGGCATTCAGAACTCTCATCCTAAAACACATCAGACATCTGACAAAAAAAAAAAAAAAAAAAAAAAAAAAATTACCTTAAAAGGCAAGGATACACAATTTCCAATGTGGCGTGCCCAGTCGTTTAATACTCCATTGCCTTGTTTGAGTGTATTTTCTCCACTGTATGTTTTATCCCGTAAGCATGCCTAGAGTTTTTTTCTAGGCATGCTTATTGAACCCACCAAACCAGGAGTGAGCAAGCTTTATAAAGTCCCTTGTACTTTCCCAGGACTTCCATCAAATCTAAAGCTGTTGTTTCCGAAGAAGCTGCACCGCTTTCCTCACATAAATACATTGCGTAGGCTACCTGTTAAATGTATGTCTCTCTGTTAAGCGATATGTGGGGTTTAAGTCACTTCACTTCTTTCGACAATTTCCCTAACACATCCGCTTAGAACAAAATCTCCATTTTGCAATTCAAAACCAGAATCAAGAAAATTGCTCTCACTAACCTGATTAAATGAGAAGCATCGCCAAAGGCTTGAAGTTCTTTTATATGCACTGTCTGCAAAATGTTCACTGGATATGCGATGAGTAGTAGTGTTAAAGTTGTACTTTCTCTCACAACGATTAACTCACTTCTGCCTTGTTTCCTCATCATGAGGGAATCAGAAGTTTACCTCCTTTTTTCTACTATTTGAATAACAACCAAACACGGCGCAGCTTGTTGACATTATTTAAATAATAACTCAGATTATATAAGAAAATCAATACTATGGTTGTATTCGTAGAAAAAAAACTAAATCACTGCAGAGAGGACTGAAGTGACCTGTGATCTACATTTGAATGAAACGGTAGCTGAGTGACCTCTCGCCCTGACTTGTCTTCCTGTAATCCAGGAGGTGCGGACCTTTCGGGGGGGGGGATAAGCTGCAACCCCCACAAATGACTCTACCTGACTCCCTTATTCTATAAACCTTTGTTGCAACAAAGTAATGATGGGAAAAGCATTTCGGAAGCTGATCACAATTCTTTTCTTTTTGCATAGGACGAATTTGATAAACTCTACAGAGTTAGAACTGAAATGCTGCGGTAGATTGAAATTGGGTTACATAGGAAAATATATACCACATATAGTAGGTAGTACAGCAAGTCATTAATATAAGAGATAAGAGTATTTGTGAAGGTAATGACAGTAAATTTTGAAGCTGCAATTCATGTATAAACCTTATAATAAAGTAGAAAGCTTTATAAAACCGCAAAAATGGAAATAAATTAAAAATAAGGGAAATAGTGGGAATTGCGTGCAAGATCTGAAGCTGAATAGCTACAGGATAAATCACAGAAATGACGAAGATAGCAATAAAAGTAATAAAAGTTTGACAGTGGGACAATTATAATAAAATAAGGAAGATTGGGAAAATATTGTGATGTTAGACGCTATACAAGAAATGTCAAAGGTAAATTAAGGAACAAATATACCGCAATACTTTTGCATCAGTAATATTGATCAAAGTAAGAACCAATACATTAAAAGTAAATTTAATTAAGTCAAACAGGAGGAATTGTCAACTTCACTTGGCGATCTAATTGATGCTTTGTTGTTTTGCCATGAATGCAAAAAAGAAAGAACTGAAGTAGTTGAATTGCAACAGCCGTATGAAGAAGATAAATGAAATATCTGGAAAATAATATAAAAAAGAACAAAAATGTACCATATGTGCAGAAAAAATACAAAAACTACGCAAGAAAGAAACGGCCAAACTGGAACAACACCACATGAGTGATGATGTGTGTTTGCAAAGGGAAAGTCTTAACCTCGAACCTGATCCTGAATTTGACCATGAGTTTAGGCATTTCATACATAAAGCACCACTTAAGATATACAGCAAATTATGCATTCAGATCCAAAATAAGAGTAGCTACCTGCCACTCAAGGGATATGAAAAATAAGCCATTCTATCTGAAGCATACACTTGAGAGTGGTAGAAGTAGGTTGTTATATAAGAATAATGAAAATGAGAAAACACCTTGGGATCGGTCCATAAAAGAGTACACGAAAGAGTTAAACTTGAACTAACTAAAATTGAATAAATTAACGGTAAGCAGTTAAAAGAAACAATAAACAATTCAAAGAAAAGGCATGACTGAGAGAAATAGATGACAAATTAATATTAAAACTCTAGGGAAATTTAAGGAAAATAAAGATGATTCTGTATGATACCACTGAAAAATCACAGCTGATCAATAGATCTAGATCAGTTTTGCTAAATGATAGGAATATAGGTTAAAAAGGGAATGTGAGTACAAAAGTAGCAATAAAAAGATATATAGTCATGCTTCTTACTATTCGTAGATCTGCTTGAAAGTAGAAATTGAAAATAGGAAGGAATTTATCAAACATATCTGGTACTACAGAGACAGTTTTATGTAAACAAGCACAAGCCAAGTAAAAATAGTAAGAGGAAGAGAGCTGTTTCAAAGAAAATTTCACCTATTACTACTACTAATCCTACACTGCCTAGTTTTCTACGGTCTAATTGTCAGTTTGTAGTGTAACAAATAAACTGGGTTATGGAGGACTACGGCGACCCAGACGGGTATTTAGCATTATCTAGCGATCCTATACGATTTGAACCCGTCAGCAAAGTCACCAATGTCTTTTTTGATGACACGAATAAAGAGGTAAGAAGGGCAGACTGCCTTAGCTGGTCCAAGTAAGGTATCAAAGTTTGAATGTATAAGTTTCGACAAAACTTTCAGTAGGCCTAGACTAGAATGCTTGAACCCACACGACTTAGGGACGACGGCAACATTATGCATTCGCAACTTTAATAGTAGGTAAGACCAATATTTTCTTGCTTACCTATTTTTCAACACCTGTAAAACTATAACAACTCCGCACGGCTTAGGGTAAAACACCGCAGTGCGGGCACTTGCACGGACAAATGAGCCCCCTTTTCACTCAAATAGCTAGGTATTTAATTGGTGAAACAACGATACAATTCAACATTTAAGCATACCGTTCAAAAGATTGAAGTTTCGTTAACAAAACGAGATTAGGTAGGATGCATGAAACCGCCATACCAACTACCTAAAATAAGCATGTGAGGTCTTAATAAAATAGGTAGCCTAGCTACCTAGTACCTATATGTTTGCAAGGCAGTTTTTTAATTCAATAGCTAGCCTATGGCGTGATATCATCTTATGCCCCATCCAGCATACACTGGCGGACATGTCCTTCCCAGCCTTCCCAGCACACATTTGAACAATATTTACGTATCTACCTTTGTACTGTTTACTACTACTAGCTATTTATTTAATTACTCAAGATTGTAGTTGTAATCAGCACAACAAAACAACATTTTGTTGCCTATACTAGTAAATGTATGAGGCGTCTTATTCCCAGGGTCATGTTTTGAACTGAAATGCATTTTTACCTTGTAATCGGTGGTGTTATCCTTACTGCCATCACAAATGAAACTCCACAGTGCTTATTTGATTGTAATTTTACATATTTCGTTTTTAATTCACTTCATCTTCAATTTAAAATACGTGAGTTTGTTTACAGCAAAGCCACGGCATGAATAATTTTGTACATCTCACAGTCAGAATTCACGAGTCGACGGGTTAGTGAATTGTTTATGACAAAAAATTTTAATTTTTTGCTAGCACTTTAAATTTATTAAGTCATTTATTAAGTCTATATTACTATTGTTCCGATACGTAATACAAACCCTCGTCCTTTAACAATAGGAAGTAGCTAGCGGCAGCTGGAACGGTCGTAAGCTTCGAACAAGGGGAGAACGGTAGTTAACTGCTTGTCCGATCGTCGCGCGCCGCGCGACTGGGAGGTAGAAACAAATCACTTTTGCTTTCGGCCGTGTGTGGGAAGGACGTGTTCGTCATCGCTCTGCCCGCTTTGTCGTTTGCTTTGAGTTTGAGTATTTGCCTCTCTTTCTGTATAAATCAGGAGTGACTGTAAGTACTTTTACAATTCTTATTGATCTTGCAATGAGTGAATTGGAAGAAATGGAGATATCGGCCGCGCCCCTCCAGTCGCCCGTAGAGTGTGTCCCGGGCTGGAGGGGCGTAGATGTGGAGGTTTTAGGTCATTTGTTGACGTTGGACACCCCCACGAGGTTTGTACTCGTTGTCGGGGGCGAGAGTGCTCCCGCAACGAGCCCTGTGTCACATGTATGAATTGGTCCGAGGCGCAGTGGGTGCTGTACGAGGGCAGGAAGAGAATTAGGCCGCCCAAGAAGTCATCGGAAGTCCAGTGACTCCTTTGGTAACGGACACTTCGTCCTCTTTCCTGCCCCCCGGCCAGCCCCCACGTTTCGCGCCTTCCCCTGCGGGGGGGGTGGGGTAGCGGAGTCCTTTTCCTCTCTCGATCCGTCGAGTGTGGATGAGGGCGCCCGCTACCCGGACGTACAGCTGTACTCGGGGTCTTCCGTCCGCTCTGGGGGGGGTGTTTCTCCCCCAGGCGCGAGGAAGCCCCTCCAACTAACCCGACGGTTGTTCTTCCGCAGGTGTGCCATCAGCGAAGGACGACTTGGGAGCAAGGTTGTGGGAGTCGCTGGGACTGCAGGGAGTGCCCAGCATCCATGGGTTGCTTCACGGTTGGCGGGTCGGCAGTGGTCACTCATGGTGCGGTGACCACTACTACTACCACAGTGACGACATCAGCATATGAGATGCCACCGCATCTGGTGTATACGCCCCATATAATGTCGGTGGACACCCACGGCGGCTATAAACATACCCAAAACCCATTGCTGCCGTGCCAAAGAGGACGGTTGCCACCACCACCTGGATTCTTTGCTTTGCCGACCCCGGACTTCCGCTGCCCAAAGAGTACCCCCCTGGACCTGCCGCCAGTGCCACGGATGACGGTGACTGCCGACAGGACTGCCTGGCTCTCCCGTGGTACCTGCCGTGCCTGCCGTACCTGTTGCCGTTCCAGCTACTCTTTCCTTTTCAGATCGGCATTCTCTTTCAGATGTTCCTGCCGTTCCTGCTGTTCCCGGACCTGTTCCTGTTGTTCCTGCTGCTGGTGTGCTGTCACAGTCTCAGGTCTTTCCGGACAGGTGCAGTCGGGCCCTGTTGCTTCGGCAACTGCCCCGGCTCCCTCCTGGATGGAAGACCTGACGTCTGTTCTGCGGAGCCTGGCGAAGAAGAGAGGAAGAGGAAAGAAGGTGTCGTCGTCGTCTTCATCGTCTTCTTCGTCGTCTGCTGCCTCTCCTTCCCCTTCGACTTCTAAGGCTAAACACCGAAGAAGAAGAAGGGTGCCTCCTCCCCCCCTAAGAAGACTCCTTCGGGATCTTCTAAGGTCCCGGCTCGCACAGGCGAGCTGGGGAGCTCTTCTGCTGGTCCTCCTGTTCCTTCGGGAACTGGGCCCGTCGCTTCTTCTGCAAAGAAGAAGTCGACGGGGACCAGAGGTGCACCAGCCTCGGCCTCTGGTGCGTCCTCACCTGGTGCTAGCGGTTTGCTGCCGCGTAAACCAGGTTCCGTCTCGGCCGCTTCTCGTTCGCGAGAAGCACCGAGTGGACGCTCTTCCAAAGAGGACCGTCCAGCCAAAGTTTTGACGCCCGAGCTCGCTCGCCGTCAAGACAGCGGCGCGGAGCAGAAGACTGGCGAGAGTCGTGCACACGACTCTCGCCAGGCCAGTGGACGCTCTCGCAGCGATCAACTGGCTGCTCGCTTGAGCTACGTTACGGTCGCTGACCCGGCCACGGGTTGAAGCGAGGAAGGAGTCCCCACGGCCGCCGGTACCAGCCACGGCTGGTACCAGCGGTTTGACGCGCCGAAGAGGACGCTGGCCGGTCCTCGACGCGACAGAGAGCCTAGCAGGTCACCCGTCCGCCGCTCCCGATGGGACCGGGCGGAGACGGTGACCAGCGGCAGCGTCGCCCTGACGCTAGATGATCGGTCTCGACGTTCTCAGCCGAGCCAATCGCCCCAGGCGAGCGGCAAGGCTAGGCCTGCTGCTCGACCGTCACCGCGGGTTGACGATCAGCAGCAGCCCTCCACGCACGCTGGTCCTGCCAGCGAGCGAGAGGGGGGAGCGTCAGGTCCTGCCTCTCCCGTACCTTCAACCTCCTCGGGCTATACCGGGAGGAGCGAGGTACCGAGGAGCGATCACGAGAGGTGCGCGCTCGTACCCAGCTATGACGCCGTACGGCTCAGGCACGGTCTTAGGACCGACCAGAACGTACGCGCAAGTAGTTGGAGGCGACCGTCAGGGGTCTGTCGCTGTTCCTCCTTCTGAAGGAGGAGTATCGAGGGATATGCTCTTGCTGGAGGGACTGGACGGTCCTACTCCACAAGACGCTGTAACGCCTGAGATACAGAGGAACTTCGCAGAGGTCATTAAGCTGATGCGTCTGCATAATGACCTTGCGGAAGGAATCGTCCGCTGCCACCACCGCAGAGCCCCCAAACACGTCCCGGCTCGAATCATTTTGGGGTGGGGTCCCAAGAGGGAGCCCAAAATGATGGTGGGGTTGCCACGATCAGAGCTTGCGGACTCGGTCCTGGATCAGGTGGAGAATCTCGTCTCAGGCGGGAGGACTCGCTAAAATCCGGACGGTCCTCTAAGCTGCTTCCTCCTCCTCTACAGCGACAGAGGCGATTTTACGTGCCTTCGGAAGACCCGATACTGCCAAACAGGTTAACCCGGAGTTAGCGAGGCTGACTCCAGGTGTGTCCCTGCAGCAGCTCCTGTCGGAGAACCTATGGTTCTCGCAGCAGGAGGCACTTGCCCTGGAATCTACCGCTATGGCAGCATTCCAGGCAGTTTCCTGGTTGGATTTGTGGTCCCTCACAATATCCAAAGTAGCGGCCGGACCCGGGAGTTCTGCTCTCGAAGACGAACGCTTCGTTTCAGGAGACTGTGCCAGTCTGGAGGAAGAGCAATCTCTTACCTCGCCCATCAGACTGCTAACCTGTGGGCCAACTTGGTTCTTCGACGTAGGGACGCAGTCCTTACCCGAGTGGACCAATGGGGGCCGGGCGTTGAGGCGTCACTTGGGCTACGAACAAATGGACCTCTTAGGAGTTCCCCAGCTCTCTTTCCTGGAGAGATGGTGGACGCTGCGGTGGAACGGCGGCGCACTGACGAGAGTGACCGCTTAGTCCACCAGGCAGTCTCGAAGGTTTCTGGGCAATCTCGAGTAACTGCGGCCAAACCAAAGAGCTTGGCTAGCGCTTCCACGGCGGCGAAGACGGTTGCACCGTCCAAACCCCGTGTGAAGACTCCAGCTGTTTCAACTTCTGCTAGAGGAGGCCGCAACCAGCCCTCCTCCCAGCCCTCCTTTCCCCGAGGAGGTGCTTGGAAAGAAGTCGAAACGAGGAGGGAAACGCTAGGGACGGCGTTCCCCCTCACCTGCTGCCGGAAGTGGGGGGTGCCTGGCGAGCCATTGGGCGACTTGGCAGCGCTACGGCGCCGAGAACTGGATAGTAGACGTCCTTCGGGAGGGATATCTACTACCCTTCGAGTCTCGGCCCCCCCTCATCTCCAAACCGGTCCATCTACAGACCTACTGTCCGGGGATCAGCAAAGGACAACGCTCTTTACGACAGGAGATCAAGGACCATGCTGGCGAAACGAGCCTGTAGAAATCGTGGAGGACCAGTCACCGGCTTTTTACAGCCGCCTCTTCCTAGTGGAGAAGGCATCGGGGGGCTGGCGTCCGGTGATAGACCTCTCTCCCCTGAACCGCTTCGTTCGCACGACGGCGGTTCACGATGGAGTCGGCACGCTCAGTGCTCGACTCGATCAGGGGGAACGATTTCCATGCTTTCAGTGGACCTGAAGGACGCGTATTTTCAAATACCCATCCATCAGTCCTCCAGAAAGTACCTCCGCTTCATCTTCGACGGGACGGTGTACCAATTCAGGGCACTTTGTTTCGGTCTCTCAACCCCCGCCCCACAGGTGTTCACGCGAGTGTTCACTCTGGTGTCGGCTTGGGCCCATTCGAACGGGATACGTCTTCTGAGGTATCTCGACGATTGGCTAGTCCTGGCGAGCTCCCGCTCGCAGTTGCTACAGGACAGAGATCGACTCCTCAAGTTTTGTCGCGATCTGGGGATCGTGATAACTACGAGAAGTCCGACCTCGAACCCAAGCAGAAGATGAAGTACCTGGGTATGCTGATAGATAAGCGGTAGCAGGGCAAGTCTTTCCCGCAGACTTGCGTATCAGCAAATTCAGGAGGCAGGGCCGGCCGGTTCCTGTCTCGGCAGGAACGGCAGCACAGCAATGGCAAGTCGTGATCGGCCATCTGTCGTCACTCGAGAAGTTAGTCCCTCACGGGCGTCTTCACCTACGGTCTCTCCAGTGGAGACTAAGGGAGAGTTGGTCTCAGGCCAAGGATCCTCCTTACTTTCCCGTGGCTATCACGGACAAGGTGAGGCAGGACCTAGCCTGGTGGCTCGACGACAAGAACCTCTTAAGAGGAGTGCCCATAACGCACTCCCCCCCCGGAGATGCTTCTGTTCTCAGACGCATCGACCGAGGGATGGGGCGCACACCTGGAGGAGTTGCTGACTGCGGGTGGTGTGGGACCATCACGAGAAGCACCTTCACATCAATGTCCTGGAACTCAAGGCGGCGTTCAACGCTCTCCAAGAGTTTCAGGACCGCTTGGTGGGACACTCAGTGGTGTTGATGTGCGACAACACCACACTAGTGGCATATGTCAACAAGCAGGGGGGCTAGTGTCTCTTCCGCTCCATCAGTTGACGGTGCAGGTGCACGAGTGGGCCACGGCTCACTCGATAGAGCTGTCAAAGCACGCTACATTCCAGGCAAGAGGAATGTAGTACAGACAAGCTCAGCCGTCGGGATCAGGTGTAGGGACCGAATGGTCTCTACACCAAGACGTGGCGGAAAGGCTCTTCAACCTGTGGGGGCGACCGGTCGTAGACCTGTTTTCGCCACCACCCGACACAACAGAAAACTTCAGGTTTAGGTTTTTCTTTTCAGCTGTGCCGGACCCATGGCAAGCTGCAGAGGACGGCTCTCCAACACCCCTGGGACAACCTCTTCGCTTACGCCTTTCCTCCCTTCTGTCTGATTCGGAAAGTGATCAGTCGAGCGCTGGTCACTCCCAATCTCAGAATGATCCTGGTGGCTCCCAAACGACCACAAGCCGTTTGGTATCCGGACCTGCTGGCTCTTCTTGCGGACGCACCGAGAGAGCTACCCACTTGGCACAACCTTCTAGCCCAGCCACACGTAGAAACGGTACCACCAAGCAGTCCAGATCCCTTCAACTTCACGGCTGGCTGTTATCCACCATCTCTTGCGAACGAGAGGCTTTTCTCGTAGCGGCAGCAACAGAGATGGCTGGACACGTCCGACAGTCCTCTGCAGCTGTGTACCAGGGGAAGTGGGCCGTCTTCTGTGGTTGGTGTCGTAGACAGGGTCTGTCTCCTCTCAGAGCCACTCTTCAGCAGGTAGCGGATTTCCTCGTGTTTCTTCGCCGAGAAGAAGCTCCTCTCAGTACCCACAGTTAAGGGATATAGAGCCGCCTGGCTCTCGTCCTAAAACTGAGGGGACTGGACATCTCGAATTCGTTCGAGATATCCTTGCTAATGAGGAGCTTCGAAAGGTCTTGCCCACCCAGGAACTCAGGCCCCCTGCGTGGGATGACTCTCGTACTTAGGAGTTTGACTCGAAGACCCTTCGAGCCACTCCGAGAGTCGTCAGACAGGGATCTGACCCTCAGACCCTCTTCTTGCTGGCCCTGGCATCGGCGAAGAGAGTAGGGGAACTACATGGCCTTTCTTATGATGTTAAACATACCAGAGGCTGGGATCTGTGACGCTCGATTTCGTCCCGAAACTTCGTAGCTAAGACTCAGAATCCGTCGATCCCTGACGACAGGTTCGAGTCTTTCACGATCCCCTCCACCCCTCCTGGACTTCACCGATAATGATGCGGATGAGATGCTGCTTTGTCCTGTGAGGGCGCTACGGCGCTATCTGAAGAGAACTCGACATCTCAGGCCTGAGTGTCGACGCCTCTTCGTTAGCACTGGGTTACCAAGAAAAGAAGTCTCCAAGAACAACGCTTTCTTTCTGGCTGCGTGAGGTGATCAGGAGAGCGTACGAAGCTGATGGTAGCGACGACATCCGTACGCTCCGTCCGAGAGCCCACGAAGTCAGAGGTATCGGACCCTCCTTAGCGTTCCGTAAGAACTTCTCCGTGGCGCAGGTCCTGAAGGCAGGCGTCTGGGCCAACCAGACTACCTTCACGTCCTTCTACCTTCGGGATATTGCCCACAAGTCCTTGGATACTTTTTCCTTGGGACCTGTGGTGGCTGCTCAACACGTTGTGTAAGCTTACCCAGCACCGAGCAGGCAGAACAGCATCGATTCCTGGTATGACTGGGAGAATGAATGCGTGAATGAGAGAGTGACTGGCTTCTCTTCACCATCTTTTTCTACCTCTACCTGTGGGCAGAGGATACGGTCGTTACCTTGCTGGAAGGGAGTCAGATGCAGGTAAGCTATTCAACAGAGCTCCATCCTACCTCTTTAACTAGAGATAGGAGTAAATATCCACCACTTTCTCCAACAAGGGGGAGAAAGTGGATGCCGACATGAGACAAACCATTACTTTACATTTGCTCATGTAAAGGAAAAAGTTCTTACAATGCTGGTACAAAGAGATACGCTTGCCTCTCTCTTAGTACTCGGCCCAGAGGTCTGACCATTGATCCTGCGGTGGCACACCCGATCAATCGGACAGAGGCTTGGATCCCTCCCTCGCTCTTACGACCAGGGAGGCATTCCAGGGATGGACGAACACCAGTCTGTTCATCAAAAAGACTCAGATTCCTCCCACCAAGAAGTGAGTCTTCCTATTGTTAAAGGACCGAGGGTTTGTATTACGTATCGGAACAAATGACAATTTGTCGAAAATTGCATTTTTCCTAACTATACAAACCTGAGGTCCTTTAAACATATAGTCCCTCCTCATGCCACCCCCTCACTCTGCGTATTTTGCATGGGCCAAAAGCAAAAGTGATTTGTTTACCTCCCAGTCGCGCGGCGCGCGACGATCGGACAAGCAGTTAACTACCGTTCTCCCCTTGTTCGAAGCTTACGACCGTTCCAGCTGCCGCTAGCTACTTCCTATTGTTAAAGGACCTCAGGTTTTGTATAGTTAGGAAAAATGCAATTTTCGACAAATTGTCATTTTTGACTTTTTACATTTTTTTTTAATTTAAAACATTTTTTATAATTGTATTGCTGAAATAATTTTTTGTTCATGAAACTTACCTGTCTGATATATATATAGCTGTATTCTCTGAAGTCCGACAGAATTTCAAAACTTACGACACACGCAGTGGTCGGCCAGGTGGTTAGTACCCATTCCCGCTGCTGGGAGGCGGGTATCAGGAACCATTCCCATTTTCTATTCAGATTTTCTCTGTCGCTGGTATTGTTAACACCTGTTTTCAGTACCTCTGTCTTAGGATTTTGAAACTTCATTGCCGCTTGAGTATCCTGATTGCTTTTTGGTTTATTGACTTGGATTTGTGGCTAGGCATACGCTAACGTGGTTTGATTTGATTTTGGCTTAGACTGTTCTTTGAATAAGATGTCTGGATCTAGTTCTGCTAGTTTCAGAGTGTGTTGTGTACAAGAATGTAAAGTGAGGCTTCCGAAAGCTTCGGTAGACCCTCACTCAGTACGCACGAGGTGTAGGGGCCATGATTGTTTGTTGGATGATAGATGTAAGGAGTGTCAGAATTTGACTGATCTTGAATGGAAGGCGTATGATTCATACATGCGAAAGTTAGAGCGTGATAGAATCAGGAGGTCTTCCTCCAGGAGTGCTTCAGTTAACAGAAGTCAGGGTAGTATTTTGTCTCCTGCTAACCCTCCTGTAGACTTTGTTGTACCTAACCCTGCAGTGTTGCCTTCGGGCACTGAGGTTGTGTCTGCAGAAGGGAATGCCCTTTCAACTATTATGGAGTCTATCCGTGCCCTGGAGTCGAAAGTGCTCGCTCTCCAATCCAGTGTTGTGAAGTGTGGTGATGGTGTTAGTGCCCCTAGTGTTGTGGAGGGTCGTCAGATCGGCCCTATAACGCCTCTAGGTCTAGACCTCTGTCGGACTCCCAGGACTCAGGGAGTGGGCAAGTCGAAAGCCGAAGGAGGGTTACCGGGACTCCCCACCGATTTGGCGTCCCTTCGGCAGAACCTGTTGACGCTTCCCAGGCTGCCAAGGATCGTGCACGGGCACGAATCCTTAAGGATCGTTTCTCGTCCTCCGAGGCGTCCTCCCCGCGCCGGGGTTGGAGCTCTCGGAAGGATTCTCGCCCTCTCAAGAGAGGTTTTAGAGAAGAGGACGCTTCACGTCCTCCTTCTCTACCTGCGTTCCAGTCGTCTTCTGAATGCTTCGAGGACATTCCCCCGCAGAAGAGGACCAGGACGTCATCGGAAGAGGACGCTTTTGAGCGCCCCAGTCGCTCTAAGATGGTTCCTGTGAGAAGGAAGAAAGCGTCCCCTCGCCCCTTGTCTTCTCACAAGATCAGCCCTTCTCCTGAACGTGAATCTTCTCCATCTAAGGAGATTCTTCTAGCCATGCAGCAACAGTTGGCCTCGTTTTTCGCCAAGAGAGAGGCAGAACCCCGTCGCCGCAGGAAAGATTCGAGGCTGCCTGTCAAGAGAACCAGGCAGTCTCCTTCTCCTCGTTCGTCTCCCTCCTCAGCTTCGTCACCTTCTAGATCCCGCTTACCCACCCAAGAATGCACAGGCGTTCTTTTTGAGCGCGTTTCTAGAAGTGTCGATGAGAGTTACAAAGATGCAAGATGTCGCACAGGCGGCCGTCGTGTTTGGCAGGAGGCAAGGAAAGTCCGTAAGGCTAGTCTTGAAGACGATCGCCGTACGTCTTCTTATGACGCTCGCGCGCTTCATGAGCGGCGCGCGGCTCGCCAGGATGCCTCTCAGGTTGCTCATGTTGACGCTTCTGTGTCTTGCGCGTCACGTCAGGAAGCTCGCCAGGACGTTTTTCTTGACGCTCGTCGCTCTCCTCTTCGGGACGCTCACAAGGACGCTCTTCAGAACGCTCGGCGCTCTATGCATCAAGACGCTCGCGAGGACGCTTTTCAGGACGCTCGATGTTCTACACATTGAGACGCTTGGCAGGACACTTGCGAGGACGTTTTTCAGGACGCTCAACGCTTTGCACGTCATGACGCTCAGCAGGACGCTTGCAAGGACGCTTTTCAGCACGCTCGACGCTCTGCACGTCAAGATGCTCGTCAGGACGCCCGCAAGGACGCTGTTCAGGACGCCCCGCAGGACGCTCCTTTATCGGATGCTCTTCAGGACACTCCGCAGGACGCTCCTTTACCGGAACTTCGTAAAGCTTCGGAGTTTGCCGTTAAGCATACCCGACTTTCTTCTTTGGACCCTCCTTCAGGTAGGAGACTCCTTTTACGAGCGGGGCCTCAGGGTTTGATTGCTTCGCGGTCTGTTAAGAACCCTTCTGCTGTTCCCGTGGAGGAGGGAGAGTCCTCGGGTGACTCGCAGCCTGCGGATAAAGAAGAGCCTGCTTCGTCATCATCTTCAGATTACAAGGTGTTGACCCACCTTCTGAAAGACTTGTTTGCCGACAAGTTTCAGCCCCCAGTCCCTCGCTCTCCTCCTTCGCAGTTGGCTTCGTCGAAGACGAGGAAGGCGCCTGGTTTCGTCAAGATGGCCACTTCGCTCTCTACTGCGTTAAAGAGGATCCATGACTGGATGGACTCCAGGAAGGCGCAAGGCAAGACTTCCTTTGCCCTACTTCCAGCGAGGTTAAGCGGAAAAGCTGGTATTTGGTATGAGACGGGAGAGGAAGCGGGGTTGAGAGTTCCTTCCTCTTCCCTGGGCGATTTGTGCCAGCCTGGTAGATGCTCCGAGGAGATCTCTCCTTTCCTCGGCTAAGGTTTCCTGGACGCTGTCGGAACTCGATCACCAACTAAAAGGGCTGTTCAGGATGTTGGAAGTTTTTAACTTCCTGGATTGGTGTTTGGGGGCCCTGGACCTGCAGTCTCGGAACCCTGACTCGCTTTCTCTCGAGGAGTTATCCAGCGTATTAGCATGCATGGATAAGGCAGTCAAGGATGGTTCTGATGAGCTGGCATCCCACTTCTCTACGGGCCTCCTGAAGAAACGTACGTTGTACTGCAACTTCATGGCAAAGTCGGTGTCTCCTGCACAGAGGGCAGAGTTGTTGTTCGCCCCTCTTTCTTCCCATCTCTTCCCGCAGTCGATGGTGAAGGATCTGTCTGTTAGTCTTCAGGAAAAGGCGACACAGGACCTCTTGGTCCAGTCTTCTAGACGTCCTGCGGCCCAATCTTCTACTCGGCTCGCGCAGGCTCCCAAGAAGCTTAAGCCCTTTCGTGGTGGAGCTTCCTCGAGAGCGTCTCCTCGAGGAAGAGGCTTCTCTAGAGGCAGAACCCCTTCTAAACCCAAGGGGAAGAAGTGACGTCTTGGGCCTTCAGACACCGGTCGGAGCAAGACTCTTATCCTTTGCAGAAGCATGGAAAGTAAGAGGGACGGACAGCTGGTTCCTCGAGATCATCGAGAGAGGATACAAGATCCCTTTTCTCTCAACGCCACCGTTGAGCATGAAGCCCATAGATCTGTCGCCCTCCTACCAGCCTACGAAGCAACAGATCCTGCTCGACCTGCTCGAGCAGATGATAGAGAAGAGAGCCGTAGAACAGGTTCTAAAGCTAGATTCCCCAGGCTTCTACAACAGGTTGCTCCTGGTTCCGAAGCAGCCTGGGGGATGGAGACCTGTCCTGGACGTCAGCAGGCTGAACCTTTTTGTAAAAAAGGAAAAGTTCAAGATGAAAATGTCTCAGTCTGTTCTAGGAGCTTTAAGACCAGGGGACTGGATGGTGTCTTTGGACCTCCAAGACGCCTACATCCACGTCCCGATCCATCCTCAGTCAAGGAAGTTCCTGAGGTTAGTCTTAAAGGGACAGGTTTTCCAATTCAGAGCTCTCTGCTTCAGGCTAAGCACAGCACCTATGGTGTTCACGCTTCTTATGCGAAATGTGGCGAAATGGCTTCACCTCTCAAGGATAAGAGTCTTGCTTTACCTAGACGATTGGCTCATTCGGTCATCGTCGGAGTTGAGGTGTCTGGAGGACCTTCATATGACGTTGCAGCTGCAAAGGCCCTAGGCCTGCTTGTCAACTTCGAAAAGTCCCATCTGATCCCTAAGCAGTCCATCGTGTATCTGGGGATTCAGATGGATTCAGCGGCTTTTCGAGCTTTTCTATTCCTGGAACATCAGCAGAACTGCTTAGGAAAAGTGTCAACCTTCTTGGGGAAGGAAACATGCTCGGCGAAGGAATGGATGAGTCTGCTGGGGACCATTTCCTCGCTGGAGAAGTTTGTTTCCCTAGGGAGGCTGCACCTCAGACCACTCCAGTTTTTCTTAGCGGAGAACTGGAAAGACAAGGAAGACCTAGATGCGACCTTGAGCATCTCTCAGTCGGTCAAGGATCGCCTGAAGTGGTGGCACGATCCCGTCAAGCTTGCAGAAGGGTTGTCTCTCAGCCTTCTGAGCCCTGACCTAGTGTTGTTCTCAGACGCGTCCACAGCGGGTTGGGGAGCAACACTGGGAAAGGAAGAAGTGTCAGGCATCTGGAGATGGGAACTGATGTCCTGGCACATAAACCTCAAAGAATTGGAAGCAATTCGGTTGGCTCTCCAGTTCTTCGAAGGACGAGTTATTGGCCGAGTTATCCAGATCAACTCGGACAATACCACGGCTCTTGCGTATATCAAGAAGCAGGGAGGAACACACTCTTGGTCCCTGTTCGAGATAGCGAGAGAGATCCTGCTTTGGGTGAAAGCGCGGAACATAACAATCCTGACAAGGTTCGTTTCAGGAGTTCAGAACGTCCGTGCGGATCTTCTCAGCCGTCGGCAGCAACTGCTTGCGACTGAATGGACTCTTCATCTAGAAGTTTGCCAAGAGTTGTGGAGACTATGGGGACGCCCCTTGGTAGATCTCTTTGCAACATCGAAGACGAAGAGACTTCCTATTTACTGCTCCCCTGTTCTCGACCTGGGAGCAGTAGCAATAGACGCCATCCTATGGGATTGGACGGGGATGGATGTCTACACCTTTCCCCCGTTCAAACTCCTGGGAGAAGTGATCAGGAAGTTTGCGGTGTCAGAGGGAGCGAGGATGACGCTAATCCCCCCATTTTGGCCTTCAAGCGACTGGTTCACAGAGGTCATGTCCTTCCTAGTGGACTTCCCAAGGACCCTGCCAAAGAGAGTCAATCTACTCAGACAGCCCCACTTCGAGAGGTACCACAGAAACCTCTCCGCTCTGAGTCTGACTGCGTTCAGGCTATCGAGAAGTTGGCCAGAGCGAGAGGGTTTTCAAGACCTGTGGCAAGAGCTATTGCCAACGCAAGAAGAGCTTCCTCTCGTGCAGTTTACCAATCAAAGTGGGCTGTCTTCAGGAGATGGTGTAGGAAGAAAGGTATTTCCTCCTCCACGACCTCTGTGAATCAGATTGCTGATTTCCTCCTCCATCTGAGGAATGTCGACAAGCTCGCGGTTCCTACGATTAGAGATTACAAGACCCTGTTGTCGATGGTCTTTTGACACAGAGGTTTAGATCTGTCTAACAACAAAGACCTTCACGATCTTTTGAGGTCTTTTGAAACCTCGAAAGTGCCGCAACCTAAGATTCCGTCATGGAACTTAGATGTAGTTTTAAAGTTCCTGATGTCAAGTCCTTTCGAACCTTTACTTGCTGCTTCTTTAAAGGACGTGACAAGGGAGGCTATTTTCCTAACCGCTCTGGCTACAGTAAAGAGGGTTAGTGAGGTTCAAGCCATCAGTAAACATGTGGGCTTTAGAGGACATAATGCAGTATGTTCCTTAAGCCCTTCATTCTTAGCAAAGAATGAAAATCCGTCCAACCCTTGGCCCAAGAGCTTCGACATCAAGGGGATAGCAGAAATCATCGGACAAGAACCAGAGAGAGTCCTGTGCCCTGTCAGGGCTCTCAAGTTTTATTTAGAAAAGACTAAACAGTGTCGAGGTCCTTCGGACAATCTGTGGTTTTCCGTCAAGAGACCAGACTTACCTATGTCAAAGAACGCACTGGCGTTCTTTTTGAGGAGCACCATCAAGGAGGCTCATTCGTCCTGTCGAGATGGTGATCTTGGACTTTTGAAAGTTAATGCTCACGAGGTGAGTGCTTTCGCGACCTCTGTGGCATTTCAAAAGAACATGGCACTCAGTGACATCCTGAGTGCCACCTTTTGGCGAAGCAATTCTGTGTTCGCTTCACACTACCTACGGGATGTGAAGACGACATATATATATATATATATATATATATATATATATATATATATATATATATATATATATATATATATATATATATATATATATATATATATATATATAATTTCATACATTCAACTTACCTGTCAGATATATACATATGCTATAGACTCCGTCGTTCCCGACAGAATTTCAAATTTCGCGGCACTCGCTACAGGTAGGATCAGGTGATCTACCGCGCCCTGCTCTGGGTGGCAGGACTAGGAACAAAACCATTCCCGTTTTCTAATCAGATTCTCTCTGTCGCCGGCGGTATCAACATTGTTGTTACTTCCTCCTGACTAGAATTCGTTTTTCGCAAGCTTTTGATCATCTCTCGCTGATAATTTGGTGACGTACTTGGATCGTTTGTTGGCATTCGCTATCGTGGACTGTTTTTTGGACTTGGTTTTTGGAATTCTTGAATATGTCTGACTAGTGTTAGTTTCAGAGTGTGTGTGAATGAGGCTGTAAGGTGAGGATTCCGAAAGCTTCGGTAGATCCTCACACTACTTGTAGTGGATGTAGAATGGCTGAATGCGCGATTGATAATACGTGTGACGAGTGTAGAAATTGAGTGCACAAGAGTGGAAGAATCTAACTTCTTACTTGAAGAAGTTAGAGAGAGATAGAGTGAGAAAGGCGGCTTGTAAAAACCCGCAAAATGTCTTGCTTCTCATGATTTACTATCTAGTTCTGTACCTTCTTCCGCTGATAATCATGACAATTCTGTTTCAGCCCGTTCACAAAATTGCTAATCCCTCTAGTTCTGCTTCGGAAATAGCGGAACTTAGAGCTTCCCTTCAGAAAATGCAAGAAAAAGTCGCAGCATTGGAAGGTAAGGAAAGTGAATGTGGTTTTGCTAGTGATGTTAGTGTCCCCAGTGTAGTGATGTGGGGGCGTCTTGGTCGTCTCTGCGACGCTCCCAGGCCTAGACCTCTTCCAAGCTCCCTGGCCCGGAGGAGAAGGGAATGTCGAAAAGCCGTACGGGGGTTGTGGAGAATCCCCAACGATCAGGTGTCCCTTCGGCAGAATCGAGCATATCAAATAATGCCAAGGACCGCTATAGGAAAAGCGTCCTTCGAGAGTGCTTTTTCTTCATCTAGTTCGCCATTCTCGAGAAGAGGATGGAAGGAGTCGAAACTTTCCCGTCCGTTGAAGAGAAATATGAAAGAGCATGAACTCAATTCGAGTCCCGAGCGGCTTCTCTGAAGAAGGAAGCGCCTTCGGTAATAAAGAAGGCGAGGATACATTCAGACTATGGGTCTGGAAGGGATCCCTAGAGCGCCTTCCAGATATCTCCCTCTCCTGATTCGAAAGACTCCTCAACCAGGAGAATACTAATGAATATGCAGGAGCAATTAGCCTCTTAGTTAGTAGGAACTCTTTATAAGGAGCCTACTAGGAAGAAGGATTGATAGGCTTCCTATTAAAAGATCTAAATACCGATCTCCTGTCGGCACGACGCACCCTTCAGGGGAGTTGTCGCTCAGCGGCCATCTCTGGGGGGAGCATGCGTTAGACAGGAGTGAAGTAAGAAAGGAAGTTACTCCTGTCAAGAGTAAGGCGCCAACCAGGAGCCAGGCTCCGAGTAGCGCGAAGAGCCAGTACAACATTCAAGATCTTCAATCAAGCGCCAAGAGTTAGCGGAAGAGGAAGATCCTGTTAGGAGTAGAGCGCTTGTGAGACGGAAAGCGCCTACCGGGATCAATACTCCTACTAAACATCAGGCGCATTCTAAGGCGCCTACCAGGCGCCAGGAGTCATCGGAACCTAGATACTCCTCCCAGGCGCCAGGAGTATTCTGAACTTAATACTCCTCCCAGGCGCCAGTATTCCGAAGCTTATACTCCTCCCAGCCCGGCCAGAGTACGCCAGGAGTATTCCGAAGCTTATACTCCTCCCAGGCGCCAGGTAGTATTCCGACCCGACTTATACTCCTCCCAGGCGCCGGAGTATTCCGAAGCCTTATACTCCTCCCGCGCCAGGCGCCTCCCGCGCGCCAGGCGCCTCCCTGCGCGCCAGGAGTATTCTGAACAAGATGCCTACTAGAAGCCAGGAGTATTCGAGGCGCTCTGCGCCTGCCAAGCGCCAGGAGTATTCCAAACACGTTACTCCTCCCAGGCGAGATACTCCTGCTGCTACACCAGGCGCATTCCTCGTATGAAGAACCTGACACTCGTAGAGAGTAAGAGAGGAGTCGAAGAAAAAGAAGGGAGCCTTCTCCTTCGAGCCTATGAACCCACCCAGAAGATGCCTCGGAGGACGAAATGAAGGAAGGATCTTCTAATTATAAAGTTCTTTCGTCCCTTCTATTGGAGGAATATGGAGACTCTTTGACACCAGCTGCTCCCCCTTCTCCACGCTCTCTGTTTTCGAGCACGAAAACACACAAGTCTTCCTCCTTCCTTAAAATGAAGCCTGCTATTTCTATGAGGAGGGGCTCTTCAATCTCTTGACTCCTGGTTCAAGAAGAAGAAGGAATTAGGAAGAACGGTCTTTTGTATGCCTCCCGCTAAACTTACAGGGAGGAGAGGCATTTGGTACGAAACGGGAGAGAATATGGGATTGTCTCTGTCCGTTTCAGCTGAATCAGACTTCTCGAGTTTGGTGGATTCGTCGAGAAGGCACGCTTTGAATGCAGCGAAGGTAACATGGGGGCTTTCGGAAACGGACCACCTCCTCAAGGGGCTGTTTCACACTTTAGAAGTGTTTTTAACTTTTTAGATTGGTCCCTTGGGTTCTGGCCAAGAAATCGCAGGAAAGGAACAACTCGACCCAGAAACCCTAAATAGCATCCTCGCCTGCATTGACAAGGCGGTGCAGGATGGGATCGGCTGAAGTATGCTACCCCTCTTTGGGTGCAGGAGTGTTAAAGAAGAGGGCGGTTCACAGTGCTTTCCTCACGAAGGCCGTCTCTCCTTCGCAGAGAGCCGCCTTATTGTTTGCGCCTCTCTGAACACCTTTTTCCCTCGCAGTTGGTGAAGGATATCGCGCATCTCTACTGAAAAGGCCACCCAGGATCTCCTTAGACAATCCTCAAGGAAGAATAGGCCTGTGGCTAGTGACGGAAAAGAAAGTGACTCGACCAGCTCAGCAGCAGCCCTTTCGAGGAGGTCTTCCAACTAGATCGATCGCCAGAAGGAAGTCAACCGAAAAGAGGGGCAGGTCTTCCTTCCGTCCCTTTAAGAAGGGGAAGTGAGAATTCTGTCCTCCAGACACCGTAGGAGCCAGGTTACATTCGTTTGCGAAAGCCTGGTGGGAAGACATAGGAGCGAATCCTTGGACGATGTCCGATTATCAAGAAGGGGTATCGCATTCCATTCAAGGACATTCCTCCCTTAACAACATCACCGAGGGAATTGTCCGCCAGATACAGGGACCCTGTTTCTGATGGATACTCTTCGTCAAATGGTGGTAAACAGATGTGGGGACAAAAGAGCAATAGAGCTAGTGCTGGATTGCAGCTCCCCGGGGTTTTACAATCGCTTGTTTCTTGTAGCAAAAGCCTCGGGGGGATGGAGACCGGTACTGGACGTAAGTGCGCTGAACAAATTCGTCGAACAACAGAAGTTCAGCATGGAAACGTCTGCTTCAGTCCTGCGGCACTGCGGCAAGGGGATTGGATGGCGTCCCTAGACCTTCAGGATGCATACTTCCACATCCCGATCCACCATTCGTCGAGGAAGTACCTTCGATTTATGTTCGAAGGAAGGAGTCTATCAGTTCATGGGCCCTGTGTTTCGGCCTGTCCACGGCTCCTCAAGTCTTCACAGACGTGATGAAGAATGTAGCAAGACACTTACATTTGAAAGGGATAAACGTCTCCCTGTACCTGGACGACTGGCTCATCAGAGCCAGGTCTCAAAAGCAGTGTTTGGAGGACCTGTCAACAACACTGGAATTGACAAAATCTTTGGGAATTGATCGTGAACCTCGAGAAGTCTCAGATGATCCCCAGCCAGAACGTCGTTTATCTGGGGATTCAGATGGATTCTCGGGGTTTTCGAGTTTTTCCATCTCAAGAGAGAATAAAGAAAGGCTGTGCCACAGTATCGAACTTTCTAGGGAAAGAGCGCACTTCAGCGAGGGAATGGCTGAGCCTTCTGGGAACCCTTTCCTCGCTCGAACAGTTCTTTCTCCTAGGAAGATTACATCTTCGACCGCTTCAGTTCTTCCTAAGAAGAAGTTGGAGTTGGAAGACAGGTCAGCTCTCAGACACGTTTCCAATCTCGGAAGAAATAAAACATCATTTGAAGTGGTGGTTGATTCCGTTAAAGGAAAACAAAGGAGTGTCCCTGCAAGTACGGAACCCAAGCCTGACATTGTTTTCAGACGCCTCGGAGTCGGGCTGGGGGGCAACATTGGGATCCAAAGAAGTGTCAGGCACCTGGTCAGCGGAACAGGTGTCATGGCACATAAATTGCAAAGAGCTCTTAGCAATTCACCTGGCGCTAAAGAGCTTCGAACACATAGTCAGAGGCAAAGTCGTACAGATAAATTCAGACAATACGACAGCCCTGGCTTATATCAAGAAACAAGGAGGGACGCACTCTTTTTTGCTCTGTACGAGCTGGCAAGAGATCTACTGATTTGGGCGAACCAAAGGAAGGTGGTTCTTCTAACAAGGTTTGTCCAAGGGGAGAGGAATGTGAGAGCGGACAGATTGAGCAGGAGGTTCCAGGTCCTTCCCACAGAATGGACACTCCACTCAGAAGTCTGTCAGAGCCTTTGGCGCCTTTGGGGGAAGCCTCAAATAGATCTTTTCGCCACATTCCTCTCCAAGAGGATAGAAACATTTTGTGCCCTGGTGGAAGATCCCCGGGCTTATGCAACAGACGCCTTTCTCCTGGACTGGTCAGGGATAGACGTTTACGCTTTTCCCCCGTTCAAGATACTGGTGGGGAAGTAGTCAGAAAGTTCGTGGCATCCGAAGGAACCAAGATGACTCTGATTGCTCCGTATTGGCCAGCTCAAATTTGGTTCACAGAGGTGATGGAATGGACGGTGGACTTCCCCAGATCTCTTCCAAACAAGAATAGATCTGCTCAAAACAACCCCACTTCGAGAGGTACCATCAAAATCTAACCCGCTCTTGCTCTGACTGCCTTTCGACTATCGAAAGACTTGTCAGAGCGAGAGGGTTTTCTCGCCAGGCAGCAAACGCAATTGCTAGAGCCCGCAGATCATCTACTAGGCGAGTGTACCAATCAAAGTGGGAAGTTTTCAGAAAACTGGTGCAGGTCGAAGAAGAATGTCCTCTTCCAGTACCTCTGTGACCGAAAATTGCGGATTTCCTTTCTGTTTCTTAGACAAAAGTCGCATCTCTCGGTACCGACCATTAAGGGGTACAGGAGTATGCTTTCAGCAGTCTTTAGAAAACAGGGGATTAGATCTACCGAATGATAAGGATTTGCATGACCTCATTCGTTCCTTCGAAACATCAAAACACTTGATCCTAAGGTTCCAAGCTGGAACTTAGATGTGGTCCTTAAATTTTTATCATCAGAGGAATTCGAACCACTTCACACTGCTTCGTTTCGTAACATCACTAGAAAGTGTTTGTTTCTGATGTCTCTGGCAACGGCAAAGAGAGTCAGTGAGTTGCACGCCCTTGAATCAAGAGTTGGCTTCAAAGGAGACTCTGCAATTTGTTCATTTCAGTCCCTTTTTCTTGCCAAAAATGAAAACCCTTCGAATCCCTGGCCCAGGAGCTTCGAAGTGAAAGGACTTTCTAGTTTGGTGGGCAGGGAGGCAGAAAGATCCCTTTGCCCAGTTAGAGCTCTAAAATTTTATCTGGACAAGAAGAAGCAGTTGGGGGGTTCGCAAAAAGGTCTTTGGTGCTCAGTGAAAGACCCCAAGAGAGCAATGTCCAAGAACGCCTTAGCCTTCTTTGTTAGAAGTGTTATTACAGAAGCTCATAAGAATTGTCCAGATGATTCTTTTAATCTTTTAAGAGTGAGAGCCCACGAAGTTAGGGCAATCGCAACATCTGTGGCGTTCCAAAGAAATATGTCACTCAAGAACATTTTGGACGCAACTTATTGGAGATGCAAACTCCGTGTTTGCATCACATTATTTAAAAGACGTACGAGTTACGTATGATAAATGTTTTTCGTTAGGTCCGTTTGTGTCAGCACAGACGGTTCTGGGTAAAGGAGAAAGCACCAATCCTTAAACTGTGTACGTAACCCTCTTGTCGGATGTGTTCTCGGGTTTTCGGTGTATGGGAGTGTCAGTTGTCGCACAAGCGGCCTTCACTTCGCTTCATTTTTGAAAATCGAGTGACATCTGACTATTAGAGGGGTACAAAAAATTTGTGTTTTTGTATGTATGAGTTTCGAGTTTGTGGTTGTTTGCTGAGAGTTTGGGGATAACTCTAAGCAATCTTAGAACTAACACGGGTTAGGATCGGGTGATCGGGATTGGTTGTGTGCTCCTTAAATAAATGCGTGTTGTCATATAAGCGGATGTGCTCCCATTGACAAACGCCAGTTAGGTTCTGTCGAGTAAGTGGAAGAGACCCCATCGACAGATCCACAAGAACTCTTGGCCACAGATCACTATCTCGCTAAGGCTCTTGAGATGAAGCAGACTCCTGGGCAGTAGCCACGAAGTCTTCCATCTAAGAAGGTAGGAACTAAGGTTTATTTATACCTACAACATATGTTGTTTACCTGTCTAGTCAGTTAGTTAGCTGTCTCTTGCCCTCCACCAAAGGGTGTCAATCAGCTATGTATATATCTGACAGTAAGTTGAATGTATGAAAATGACATTGTTATGATACAATAAAAATGTTTTCATACATACTTACCTGGCAGATAATACAATTGAAAAACCCACCCAGCCCCTCCCCGCAGGAGACAGGTGGAAGAGAGAATCTGATTAGAAAACGGGAATAGTTCCTAGTCCTGCCACCCAGAGCAGGGCGGTAGATCACCTGACCTACCTGTAGCGAGTGCCGCGAAATTTGAAATTCTGTCGGGAACGACGGAGTCTATAGCTATGTATATATCTGCCAGGTAAGTATGTATGAAACTTTATTGTATCATAACAATGTCATTTTTCATACAATCAACTTACCTGTCGATATATACATAGCTAAGACTACCGTCGTCCCCAGACAGAAATTCAAATTTCGCCGCCACTCGCTACAGGTAGGTCAGGTGTCTACCGGCCTGCCCTGGGCGGCAGGACTAGGAACCATCCCCGTTTTCTATCATATTTTCTCTGTCGCCGGTGGTATCAACATTGTTGTTATTACCTCCTGACTTAAGATTCATTTTTTCATCCTTTTGATCATCGTTTTTTCGGCTTTTTGGTGACGTATTTGGATCGTGTTTTGGCATTCGCTACAGTGGACTGTTTTTGGAATAACTCTTTTGGATTTTTCTCAGTATGTCTGATTCTAATGTGAGTGTGAGAATGTGTGTGAATGTAGGCTGCAGGGTGAGGATACCGAAAGCTTCGGTTGATCCTCACACTGTATGCCGTAAATGTAGGGGGTTTCAGTGTTCTGCTATTAATACTTGTAAGGAATGCGAGGGATTGAATGCAGAAGAGTGGAAGACTTTGACTTCTTATTTGAAGAAGTTAGAGAGGGAAGAATTTAGACGATTGAAAGGGTGAGTTCAAGGCCTATTGAGCTTTCACTGATAATTCTAATCTACTGATGTAGATTCTCCCTATGTATCTCATTCTCAGAGTGCTTTTCGGATTCGGCATGGGAAATCGCCAATCTGAAAGCTACAATTAGAGACATGAAGTCCAAGATGGCTGACTTCAAAGGTTCAAAGGTAGGCTAGTGAAAGTGAGCATTACAGTGAAGTGAGTTCTCCCAGTGTTGTGGAGGGGGCGTTTGATCGTCCCTGCGACGCTCCCAGGCTAGACCTCTTCCAAGCTCACAAGCCCAGAGGAGAAGGAAAGTCGGAAAAGCCTTAAGGAAGGTTGTGGGAATCCCCAACGGTCAGACGTCCCTTCAGCTAGCTCTGCTTCGTGGCAGGCGGCTCAAGGCGCTATAGAAAAAGCGTCCTTCGCGAGTGTTTTCGTCGTCCCTCCCTCACCTCACCTAAACGAGGGTGGAAGGAATCGAACTTGTCGAGACCGCTGAAGCGTCATATGAAGCCTGACATAGATTCTAGTCCAGAGCGTTTCTCAGATGACGCTCCGTCTTCTAGCAAGAAAGCGAAGGGGGCGTCAGCGTCACCTGAAGTGTACGCGGAAGTACCCTTTCCTTCTTCTCCCCCGAGTGATGACGAAAGACGTCATGCACTGGACGTGGGAGAAGCGTCAAGAAAGATCATTATGGCAGTTCAAGAGCAACTGTCATCTCTAGTGGGAGTTTTAGCGCCATGTCGGAAGGACGTGACGCTTCCAATTAAGAAGTCTCGTCCTCCTCTCACCTGTTCAACGAGAAGCGTCATACGGACGGGAAACGGCTAAACGTCTTACAGAAGCGTCTAGTTCGAGAGCGAGAACAGGTGCTTACGAGAGTTTCGTAACGCAAGAGAGGACGTAACACGTCTTTTAGACGCGAAGCGTCATTGGAAACGGAGCATAGACATGACGCTCCGTCCAATATTATGACGCCAAGTAGGACGCCTTTGGAGAGCGGTAGCGTCTTCCAAGCGCGAAGCGTCATCGAGACGTCAGCCAAAAGACGTCATCCATGACGCTTGGGCGAACGGAAGCGTCATGTAAGCGTGAAGCGTCTTCTAAAATTCCCTTAGAAGCCGAAGCCTTATGACGCCTTCCAAGACTATTAGAGCGGAAAGAGGAGGATTATCATTCCCTTAGCCCTCTCCTATTAGGAGTTTGTCTCCTCAAGAAGAAGAGCGTTTCGGAAAGGAGAGCGGAGACACATGTAGATCCCGAGATTAGAAGGAAAACTCGGATGACGAATATAGTGGAAGAGGAAGGTCTGTCTAACTATAAGGTGTTGACTACCCTACTTCTTGAGGAGTACGGAGACGAGTTGACGCCTGCCGCTCCTCCTTCTCCGCACGCTCGCTCTTTTCCAGTGCTAAGACGAAGAAGCCTTCGTTTTTCTCAAAATGAAACCCACCATATCGATGAAGAGGGCATTACATTCCTTAGACTCATGGATGAAGTCTAAGAAAGACTTAGTGAGGACAGTCTTCTGCATGCCTCCAGCAAGATTAGCTGGGAAAAGAGGCATTTGGTATCAGACGGGAGAGAATATGGGTATTGCTCTCCCTTCTACAACCGAAACAGATTTTTCGACTTTGGTTGACGCTTCACGGCGTCAAAGTCTCAATTCTGCACGGATTACGTGGGGAATTTCGGAACTGGATCATCTCCTCAAGGGACTCTTTCGTGTATTGGAAGTTTTTAACTTCTTAGATTGGTCCCTTGGGGTGATGTCCAAGAAAGCCCATGATTCGGAAGGAATCGAACCTGAAGCCCTGTTATGCATATTGTCTTGTATTGACAAGGCGGTACAGGATGGATCTTTTGAAATCTCCTCTTTGTTTGGGGCAGGTCTTTTAAAGAAAAAGGACTGTATATGGCGCCTTCTTAACAAAGGCAGTCTCACATGCTCAGAGAGCAGCACTTCTAATATGCGCCTCTATCTGACTTTTTGTTTTTTGTTCCCTTCTCAGTTAGTAAAGGACATTGCGCATTCTTTAACTGAGAAGGCAACGCAGGATCTGCTGACGCAGTCAGCAAGAAAGAAGAAACCTGTTGCTGCATCGGACAAGAAAGGACCCAGTACAACGGTGCAGCCCTTTCGAGGTGGTCCGACCTCCAGACCTTCCACAAGGAGGAAGGCTCCAGAGAAGAGAGGTAGATCTGCTTTTCGTCCCTTTAAGAAGGGAAAATGAAGATTCTCTCCTCCAAGCACCAGTAGGTGCCAGGCTCCTGGGATTTGTGGAAGCCTGGACACTGATAAAATGCAGACGCGTCATCTTTGGCGATCTTAAGGAGGGGATATCGTATCCCTTTCCTGAACACTCCTCCCCTAACGTCAATACCAAGGGAACTATCAGCCGAATACAAGGATCCTGTGCTGAGGGATATTCTTCGATCGATGGTGGAACAAATGTGGGACAAGAGAGCGATAGAATTGGTACGGATCAACAGTCCCCGGGGTTTTACAATCGCCTTTTTCTGGTGGCGAAAGCCTCGGGAGGCTGGAGACCAGTACTGGACGTCAGCTCTCTGAACAAATTTGTTTCAGAAGGAGAAGTTCTCCATGAGACTTCTGCTTCAGTCATGGCGTCATTACGACAGGGAGATTGGATGGTGTCTTTAGATCTCCAGGACGTCTACTTTCACGTCCCGATCCACCCTTCATCGAAGAAGTACCTCCGTTTCATGACGGGGGGAAGGATCTTTCAGTTCAGAGCCTTGTGTTTCGGCCTGTCCACAGCTCCTCAGGTCTTCACAAGCCTGATGAAGAATGTGGCGAGGTTTCTTCACCTCAAAGGAGTGAATGTCTCTATGTATCTGGACGACTGGCTCATCAGGGCCAGATCGGAGAGAACAGTGCTTGGAGGACCTAAAGTTAACTCTGGATTTAATCAAAGCGTTGGGATTGCTTGTGAACCTCGAAGTCTCAGCTGACCCCCCAGACAGACCCTAGTCTATCTGGGGACTTCGGATGGATTCTCGGGGTTTTTCGAGTTTTTCCTTCGCAAGAGAGAATCGCAAAAGGTTTGCGGATAGTCTCTCTCTTCTTAGAGAAGCAACAAACGTCGGCGAGGGAATGGTTGAGCCTTCTGGGGACGCTTTCCTCACTAGAACAATTCTTCCCTCTAGGAAGACTTCATATACGTCCGCTTCAATTCTTCCTCAAGAGGTCTTGGAGCTGGAAAACCGGACAACTGTCGGACGTTTTTTCCCATTCCAGTGGAGATAAAGTCACACTACAGTGGTGGTTGCTCCCTCTGGAAGAGAACAAAGGGATCTCTCTAAGAACACAGAACCCAGACCTAGTGTTGTTCTCCCGACGCGTCGGAGAGAGGTTGGGGAGCGACATTAGGCTCAGAGGAAGTGTCAGGCACCTGGGAACAGCACAAGGTGTCTTGGCACATAAACTGCAAAGAGCTCTTCGCCGTACATCTGCCTTGAAGAGCCTAGAACCTCTGGTGTCAAACAAGGTAGTGCAAGTAAACGTGGACAACACCACCGCACTTGCCTACATTCGGAAACAGGGAGGGACGCACTCCTCGTTCCTTTACGAGCTCACGAGAGACCTATTACTTTGGACGTTCTCACAGGAACATCTCCCTGCTGACAAGGTTCGTACAGGGAGTAAGGAATGTGAGGGCGGACAGGCTCAGCAGGAGGAACCAGGTCCTTCATACAGAATGGACACTACACGAGGAAGTGTGTCTCGATCTCTGGTCTCTGTGGGGAACTCCTCATGTGGATCTCTTCGCAACATTCATTTCAAAAAGGCTCCCAGTTTTTTGCTCGGTCGTGGAAGATCCAAGAGCTCTTATGGTAGACGCCTTCCTGCTAATTGGTCTCGAGTAGACGTATATGCTTTTCCCCATTCAAAATCCTGGGGTTTAGTAATGAGAAAGTTTGTGGCGTCAAAAAGAGACGAGGATGACGTTAATAGCCCCCTTTGGCCGGCCCAGGAATGGTTTTCACGGAGGTGGTAGAGTGGATCGTAGATTTTCCAAGATCCCTACCAAGAAGGATGGATCTTCTCAGACAACCACACTTCAAGAGGTACCACCAAAACCTCCCCCCGCTCTCGCCTCTGACTGCCTTTCGACTATCGAAAGACTTGTCAGAGCGAGAGGCTTTTCTCGCGAAGTGGCAAGCGCGATCGCGAGAGCACGCAGAACCTCCACTACAAAAGTATACCAATCAAAGTGGGAGGTATTTAGAAGGTGGTGTAGATCCAAGAAGTTGTCCTCCACTACCTCTATAGCGGAAATTGCTGAATTTCCTGCTATTCCTGAGAGAAAAAATCTCAATCTAGCCGTATCCACAATAAAGGGATACAGAAGTATGCTCTCGGCTGTATCAGGAACAGAGGTTTAGATCTGGCAGATAATAAAGATCTCCACGATCTCATAAGGTCTTTTGAGACTTCAAAGTCTAAGGAACCAGTACCTCCGAACTGGAACCTAGACGTAGTCCTAAAGTATCTGTCATCGGAAAGATTCGAACCTCCTCATCGGGCATCGTTTAGAGACATTACCGAAAATGCCTATTTCTATTATCTTTAGCTACGGCAAAGAGAATTAGTGAATTGCATGCTCTGCAGGATAAAGTAGGATTCAAGGGAGACTCAGCGATTTTGCTCGTTTAAGACCCTGTTTTTAGCGAAAAACGAGAATCCTACGAATCCCTGGCCTAAGTCATTTGAAGTCAAAGGCATGTCGAGTCTCGTAGCAGAGAAGCAGAGAGGTCTCTATGTCCCTGTTAGGGCTCTGAAGTTCTACCTTCAGAGAAAGCATCAAATGGGAGGCTCTAGACAAGGTCTTTGGTGCGCGGTAAAAGACCCCACAAGACTGATGTCCAAGAATGCGCTGGCATTCTTTGTAAGAAAACGTCATTACAGACGCTCATAAGGCCTGTCCTGACGAACAGTTACAACTGTTGAGAGTAAAAGCTCATGAAGTGAGAGCTATAAAAAAGAGCGACGTCTCTCTCGTTTCATAAGAATATGTCGCTTAAAAACATCATAGATACGACATTTTGGAGATGCAACTCAGTATTTGCATCTCATTACTTGAAAGACGTGCGTGTGACATATGAGAAGTGTTTTTCTCTAGGTCCTTTCGTATCGGCGGATACGATTCTGGGTACGGGAGCCGACACCCAATCCTTAAATGTATATACTTTTCTTCTTTTGGATGGTCGAGAGTCTCTTCGAACAATGGAGGACTTAGGCTAGCACGGGCGGGCCGTCTATGTTGTTCAGTAAGAGAATTCTTGTCATATCCAATTAGTTGAGTATAAAATTTTTTTTGAAATTAATGTATGTGTGCGTAGTGGTTTTGAGTTACGGTTGTTGTGACGAGTTCGGGGATAACTCGTAACAATCCTTAGTTCTAACATATGGTTAGGATCAGGTGGTCGGGATTGGTTGTGTGCTCCTTCATAAGGTGTATTGTCATATAAGTGGATCAGCACCCATTGACAAAGTCCTTTTAGGCTCTGCCCGAGTAAGCGGATAAGACCCCCATCGGCAGACCCACAAGAACTCTTGGCCATAGATCATATATCTCCGCTAAAGTTTCTTGAGGTGATGCAGGACTACTGGGCAAACACCCACGAAGTCTACCACCTATCAGGTAGGAACCAAGGGTGTTTTATTTATACCTACAACATATGTTGTTTACCTGTCTATTCCATATAGAAGCTGTCTCTTACCCTCCACCGAAGGGTGCCAATCAGATATGTATATATCTGACAGGTAAGGTTGATTGTATGAAAATGATATTTGTTATGTTACAATAAAGTTCATACATACTTACCTGGCAGATATATACAATTAAAGGCCCACCCAGGCCTCCCCGCAGGAGACAGGTGGAAGAGAGAAAAATAGATAGAAAACGGGATGGTTCCTAGTCCTGCCGCCAGGGCAGGCCGGTAGATCACCTGACCTACCTGTAGCGAAAGAGTGGCGCGAAATTTGAATTTCTGCGGGGACGACGGAGTACTTAGCTATGTATATATCTGCCAGGTAAGTATGTATGAAACTTTATTGTAACATAACAATATCATTTTATATATATAATATATATATATATATAATATTATATATAATATATATATAATATATATAGTATATATATATATATATATATATATATATATAATTATAGTATATATATATATTATATATATATATATTATATATATATATTATATATATATATATATATAATATAATATATATATATATATATATATATATATATATTATATATATAGATATATATATATATATATATAATATATATATATATATATATATATATATATATATATATATATTTATATATATATATATATATCGAAGGATAAGAGAGGAAGAAGGCACTCGAGAGTGGGATCGGATTCAAGTCAAGTCATCCAGTCAGAGAGTGAGCGACAGAGATACTTCGACGTTGAGCAAGGCTTCAGAGCAGAAACGTCCTACAAGGTGGTTTTGAGGAGCAACCTGCTCTTGGAGTATCAAGAATAGACATTGTTCTCTGCAGTACGGAGTCAAGAAGACATCCAAAGTTCTACAGTTCTCCTTTGTGAAGCCATCGCTTCGAGCATTCATTTTCGACAGCTGAAAAATTGGCCAGCAAGTATTTCATTACCTCACTGTTTCCCCAGTTCACGTATTGTAAGATTTTACTTTTGTTATGTAAATAGGAGAAACCATTCTGCATTTATCTTTGTTAGTAAGCTTGTAAATAAACCTTTGTTCTGTTTGTGTTTCTTTCTATATTCGTATCCCCAGTTTCAACTGTTGGTGTTGAATCTTTTTGTTTATTATAATTAAGAACCTGTAGCGAACCTCGGGGTCCGTGACATAATTGGCGACCTTGCCAGGATATTCGGCACCGTAGCATTGAAACTGGGGATATGAATATAGAAAGAAACACAAACAGAACAAAGGTTTATTTACAAGCTTACCAACAAAGATAAATGCTCACTCTCTGACTGGATGACTTGACTCGAATCTGATCCCACTCTTGAGCGCCTTCTTCCTCTTATCCTTCATCTGTTCCTTCTTCTCTTATCTCTCTCTGATGATCTCTCACTGATGGTCTGATCTCTGATCTCTCTACTTCTCAGGGCATAAATACACTATAATATATATATATATATATATATATATATATATATATATATATATATATATATATATATATATATATATATATATATATATATATATGCAGCAATCTGGGGGTGGGGCTTACCAGGGAACGTTACAGACTCCCAAGATGACAGGAAATTTTTAGAAGAATCTCGACGAAATGTTGCATCATAATATGCGGCATTTCTACCAACGCGTCGGCGCCTGTTGAGTTCCATATCCCACCTGGTGATTCTAGAACAATCATGAGAACAGGCGCCTCCAACACGTGTGTGAATGCCTCCTAGCTGCAGACCTACTTGAAGAAAATGCATTTTCCTTTCCTTTAATATATTTTACTTCGCTATAGAGCGATTACCATGACAATGGTTGTGGTCCTTGTTTGTTTGTTTGTGCATTGTGTTGCAACGGCTGTATTCAGTGGACGGTGCAGCTCCTCGCCCTGAGTGTGTTAAGTATGTGGTGAGTACAAGTGTGGGTTTAGAGAATTTTTTGGTTTTAGCTTATGATCCCACCACAAATAACTCAGAAGAGACAACAACATACTCAGCAGAAAGTACATCCAATTCACAAGATCCAAAAACCATCTTATAAAGGAAAATCAACACCTAGAATGTCCATCAATGGCAAAGGTAGAGGAAGAGGGGGATACCAATAGAAATTGTTTGGTCGGGGGTTGGCTTCAAAGACATCACAAGGAATGGAAGTCTTTTCCTTGGGGACACAATATTATTCTCAATGGGCTGGGGTGGAAATGGTCTCATCCTCCAAACCTTTGAAAGGGTTCTTTCAAAAACCAGACTCCTCTCTGGAAGATTAAGTGCAGAAGACCTTGTTAAAAGGAGCCATAGAGAAACATTAATATATTAGTCACCAAGCACGTCTCTTTAGTGTTCCCAAAGAGGACTCCTCAAAATGAAGAGTGATCCCCGACCTATCGACATTGAACAAGCACATTGTTTGCCAAAAGTTTCAAATGACTACCATTGCCCAAGTACATTCAGGCATTCCAAAAGGGACGTAGACAGTTTCTATAGATCTGAAAGATGCATACTGGTATGTCCCTATTGCCGTTCCTTTCTGTCCCTTCCTAGGGTTCCCAGTAGGGAAAAATACATACAGGTTCAAAGTCATGCCTTTTGGGCTAAACATTGTCTCAAGAATCTTTGCAAAATTGGTAACGGTAGTAGTCCGAGAACTCAGAAAAGAAGGAATACATCTAATAGCTTATTTAGATGACTGGTTAATCTGGGGGGCCAAAAAAAAAAAAAGTGCTTGAAAAACCTAAGAGCAGTGGTCAACAGACTCAAGTTAAAAAGTTTTATAATGAATTGGAAAAAATCCTGCTTCACGCCCAGCAGACGATTTCAGTGGTTGGGAATGTGTTGGGATACTGTTCATGGCCTTTTGTACCTCCCCATCAAACAGAATAAGGAAAACCTCAAAAGGTTCCTGACAAAGCCCGTCGTTTCCAGATGGTACTAGTTAGAATGTACGTTGGGTCTCCTGCAGTTTGCATCAGTAACAGATCCAATACTTGGATTGCAATTGAAAAACATGAAAAAATTTTGGCTGTCACACGCAAGAAAAAAGATGCAAGACAAATCTCACAGAATGAATCAGAAAGTTGGAGAGGTACTTCAGCCTTGGATCTGGAAGGGATCTCTGGCAAAGCAGGTCATCCTGAATCCTCCACTGTAAAAGTGACAATACACACAGATGCCTCATTGACAGGTTGGGGAGGACATTGGGAGGATTGTCAGGTGGCAGGGAGGTGGTCAGCTACTCTAAAGAATTATCATATCAGTTTCCTGTAAATTGCATTAAAAAATATAATTAATTTTTTACAACAAATTTTATATTTATCATGGTGTTTGACCCATGCACTTATTAATGTATATTTAGAAATGTTTTTGTTGTTTAGTTATAAGTAAAATAGCATATGAATTGAATATATTAAGAAGAGGGTTTCTCTAGGTTTTGAGTGTGCGTGGAGGTGGTACTCTCGGTGTTGTAGTAAGAGGTGTTGGCAGAGATCACACCTTCAGAATGGAAGATCGTGGCACAATTTCTTCCCTCAAGTTTTCTCCTGATCATAATGTCTTGGCACTACAAAGGAGCAAGAATGCTGTGGTAAGATTTAAGAAATTGAAGCAGTTTCAGTATTTCCTATTCCATATACGTACTACTTATGATGTTATCTTTCAAATTTTGTAAACTAATTAGTACACAAAATTCAACATATATGTTTAGAAATGATTTCTAACAGAACAATATTTTTTAGTAGTGTGAAGCAGTTTTAGTGCTACTTAATGTGTAAAACTAGAACTGTAATTAGTATTTACAATGAGAATGAGAAATTGCTCTTAAGGAGGGATCCTTGTGTGACACCCCGGGAGCTATAACTTTGTGGTCTGCTATTCATGTGGTATATGTGTGCACAGTATTGAGTTCTCTTCACCCGAACTTCCGTATTCTTTTGCTTACCTCAACTTGGTTGTTTGTATTTTTTGATAACGTAGCTACCGTTTATTCTCAAAGTGATAATTAGCATTAATGCAATATTAGACAGTTTTGTTATTGAAACTCATCAGTCAATTATTTTTCTAAGATTAGTAGATTATTTGAGGTTACATAAAAGGTAAATTGGAGTAGCCTAACTTCTTGTTTATGAAACATATCCATTACAGTAGTTCCAAGACATGTTAGAGTTACATATGGCCTTTGTATTATACTATTATAATTTAAAGAGATGGGTAACAAATTTAGTATTGTATAATTTAAAGAGATGGATTTTGTTATATAGAAAGTTCCCCTCGTATCCATATTATATTGTGGTTCTTTCCAACTATTAAAGGAAGTACATTAATGTGGATGTATTTCTAACAATAATTATTACTCTCCAATAGTGATGTCACACGTGTTGAGAAAAATTGCCTTGAGGCTTGCCTTTTTCCTACAGGAATGCACATGTGAAGTACTTTTTCATAAAGATGAGGTTTGTCAGACAAATTAAAATCATAGTTACTGACTTTATATAAGTAACTTACCAAGTAATTACTTAGCTATTAGTTCAACTCGTACGACACCTTGGATTCAAAATTCACAGGTAACACTTCAAACATCTGTTTAGGTGACTAGTTCTCCCCATTAGCAGGAATACGTGTGACTAGTTCCGCCCACCAGCGGGAATACATATTAGGAATGACTTTAGCAGATAACCTCATTCTGTTCCTGCTGGGCTCCCCCCTTGTGACCAGGAACTTTGCTCTACTAGAGGAGCTTGCGTGGTGCAATGAAGAATTGGGTAATGGTGGTGGGGTGGTTTCTTCACCCTGGTAGGTACTGCCGTGCCACTAAGGTCAATTCAGAGCGTCCTGACTAATCACCTCCTCCTATTTCCACTATTTCTCTTATTTCTGTCAGGATGGATTTTGTTGACGACCCTAGCATGAATTTTGACACGCTGTAACTATTCTCCGGAGTTGAAGGAGGGTGGAGCGGGATGGCATGCCTCTCCAACTGTAGAACTGGAGTACCCAACATGGTCAAGCGAGGGGAAACTTTTATGTTAAACCCTGCACTCAGTGCTTGGTTAGATCTTGATGGACTGACAACTCCCAAGGTACTGAATGTGGGGTGTATATCTCGGTTGGATCTCTAGGGTGCCCCAATAGAAAATTGCATCTTCTAAATGTGGCTCCGCGGTGGGTATGGGGACAACCTAGACGAATCTGCTATTTATCATTCTATGAGGAACTTGAAACCCCGAAATTCTGATGACAAAAGCACAGAACTAGATATGGGAAGAACTCTTCATCCAGTGTTGTTACACTGGCACCATATACTCCCCATCAAGGGAAAAAGAATTTTGTGGGAAAAAAATCCTTAGGAGAATCTGGAAGATGTGTACCTAATGAATTTGATAAATATTTAACTATTACCTTTTAGAATGAAGTTATGAATATTTTTTAAGTACACAGGGATATTGTAAAATGCTGTGGGAGGGAACCTAAGATATTGCCACGTGGTAGAAATTAACTTTTGATAGAGACTAGATCCTTAGAAGAAAGCGAGAAATTGAAATCTCCGAGTTTACTGGGAGGAGTTCAAAGTGAATGTAAACCACAATACGTACCTTCAATCATACCAAAGGATTAATATACTGTGCCCCTCATCTTATGATTCATGCTGAAGAAGAAGTGCAAGATGAGCCTAAAGATCAAAGGATATTGAAGGTGGAAAGACTGAAAAAGAAAGTCAATGGGGCATGGTCTCCTATGCCACAGTTATTATTAACTTTCAATTCACCAAAATTACCAAATTTTGTTAAAGCAGCTTGGTACAGATATAAAGTGAAACAGTACATGCCAAGATCCAGGAGGTGTTTCTACTGTCAGGAATATTGGCATATTATTGGGCCCTGAAGATCCAAGTTGCAGGGAAACCCTGCTATTTGTATCAATTATGGAGAAGTTGAGCATGGTGATTGCCATGCTGAACCAAAAGGCATTCATTGTGGGAAGCCAGTCGTCCTCAAACTCATGTGATGTGTTCCTTTTAGAGAAAGAAGTACAGTACGTATACCAGAGTCCTTGAGAAAGTTACATTTACAGAAGCCAGAAGAATAGAAAAGAGTAAATATATAGGACCAGGCGTATCTTTTGCAAGTGTTGCTGCAAATAGACAACAATTGAGGAGGAGGAAAACTCATTCAAATACTGCTTCAAATTCATCTAGATCAGGTAGAAACATTCTTAAATCCCATGTTACTGAAAGCAGTAGCAAAAACAACAACTTGGGTAAAGCTTAAAATAGTGTCTAGACTGCAACATCAGCTTTGGTTGATGTGCAAAACTCTTTGGAAGTAGCATCAGCTTTGGGTGGTGCTCTGGCCTTTTTGGAGGCAGCATCAGCTTTGGCTGGTGCACCAGCTTCCTTGGAGGCAGCATCAGCTTTGGCTGATGCATCAACCTCCTTGGGGGTAGCATCAGCTTTGGCTGGTGCAGCAGTTTCTTTGGAGGCAGCATCAGTTTTGACTGGTGTAAATAATTTAGTGTATGTCTGTACTTGCTGATGTACAGGCCTCTTTTGGGGAGTCACCCTCCTCAGCTGACATAGTGCTGGCAGAAACCTCATCTACTGTGACAAAAGCAGCCATCCAAGAACCAGAAGTTGCTCCCTTTGTGGAGGTAGCAATGCCAGTCCCAAAAAGAAAGGAGGCTGAGGGTGGCAGGCAGTCTCCTTCTAAGAAAAAACAAAGCAGGATTCCCCAAATTCCTATCAACCTTACTAAGACAAAATATCTTCAGAGAGGCCCTATTATCAAGGCCTCTAAACCCAAGTAAGTTCTCAAATTTTCTTCAATGGAATTGTCAGTGTCTGAGAGCTAAATGGGAGGAGCTCAGAATGCTAATTTTTTTAGTTGTCTCCCATTTCCATAGCTTTGCAGGAGACTATGATCAAGAGGGAGACAGAGAATTAGGTTGCAAGATAAAGTGAAGGAAGATATGGAGAGAAGAGGTTTGATGGAGGATGATGCCTTTGATAGAAGGCAGTGAAGAAGGCTCATCAGGCAACCGACCCCTTAATGTAGGGATAACGGTGGGAAAGAAGATGCAGCAGTGGTTTTATTCCTTGCCCTAAAGAATATGTTGCTTTCCATTCATATCTAAATCAAAATAATAGAAACTGGGGTTGAGCAATGTTATATATTCGCTGTGATACTCCACACAAGCATTTTCCCATTCATTCTTTGGAAGCTGTTGCAGTGCAAGTGTTTCTAGCTCGTAAATATATGATTTGGTCTGTATACCTTCCACCAAATGTAGCTTTCTCCAGTACTGATTTCTGTGATCTCATCAGACAGCTTCCTCTACCTTTCATCATCCTAGGTGATATGAATGGAAGAAATCCATTATGCAGGGATTTAATTACCTACTAAAGGGAGAGGAAATTGCCTGTCATCCATTATTGAAGGTGAAAATGTTGGTGTTCTGAATATTGGGGAACCCATCCATTTCCATGTACAGACTGGTACTATTTTAACAGCCATCAACCTGTCAATATGTAGTGCCGATGCCATTATGGACTTCAATTGGCAAGTGATCAATGGTAGGCACAGTTGTGATCACTTTTCTATTGTTGTTAACACTGGATCAAGTCCTCTATGTCCAAGATTACCTCGGAATGTAAAAGGAGCTGACTGGACTAACTTCAGTCAATTCCAAGAACATCAGGTCTATTTATGCGTTGACCAGCTCCATGGTGGTAAAAAAAATGCCATGAAACCCATAGAACTATGAGATCTTATTTTACTAGGTGTAAAAGACAGAAATGTAACTACTACCTAGTAGAATTTTGTAAGACTAGGGCAAAGTTTAGGTTTGAAATTAAAAATGCATGTAGAAAATCATGGACAAAATTAATTGCTCCATAAATTCCAAAACTCCCATCACAATAGTGTGGAAGAAGATAAGGAAAATAACAGGAAAGTTTTTTCATTGCCAACCACCTGTGTTAAAAATAAATGGCATCAATGTAGGAGATCCACAGGTAGTGTCAAATGAGTTTGCCCTACATTTTGCTAAAATGATGAAAAAAGATACTAATGATAAACCATATGCAAACAGCAGAAAACAAATGGAACATCATTATCTTTATTTCACTCCAACTAAAGAGGCAACCGACCCCTTAATGTAGGGATAATAGCGGGAAAGAAGTAGATGCTCAGCAGTGATTTTATTCCTTGCCCTAAAGAATATGTTGCTTTCCTTTCATATCTAAATGAAAATAATAGAAACTGGGGTTGAGCAATGTCATGTTTGCTATGATACTCCACACAAGCATTTTCCTGTTCATTCTTTGCAAGCTGTTGCAGTGCAAGTGTTTTTAGCTCGTAAATATATATGTTTTGGTCTGTATACCTTCCACCAAATGTAGCTTTCTCCAGTACTGATTTCTGTAATCTCATCGGACGGCATTATCTTGATTTCACAACAACTAAAGAGGAGTCTTATAATATTCCATTTACTATGAGAGAATTTGAATTGTAAAGAATCTGCTCATGGTCCTGATTAAATTTCATAGTCTGTGATCAAGCATGCTCCTCAGAATACTAAAAGATTCACCCTCAGTATAATAAACAGAATTTATAAAGAACATTACTACCCTTTATGTTGGGAACTAGCAAGACTCCTTTCTTTTGTGAAGCCCAGAAAGGATAGTTCCTCCATAGGAAATTACTGTCCAATTGCCCTAACATCTTGTTTGCGTAAGCTGATGGAGAAAATTGTGAATGCTTGCTAGTGTGGTATTTAGAGCAAGGAAACTATTTCTCCCCGGCCCAATGTGGTTTCCACTGTATGCAATCCACTGTTGATATCTTAGAATTGAGTCTGCAAATGTGAAGCCTTAGCCTCTAAACAACACTTTATTACAGTTTTCTTCAGCTTAGAAAAGGTGTATGATAGTACTACCTGTTAGTATGGAATTTTGAAAGTAGTCCACGAATATGGTTTAAGAGGAGAATTAGCAATTTGTATTAAGCTATTCTTAAAAAAATCATTATTTTTAAGTACAAGTGGGAGCACTGTTCTGTCTGAACTATGTAAACACTTTTTGCTCTAGCAATTAGTGACATAGTAAAGCAAATACATGCTGACGTTATGCACACACTGTTTGTTGATTACTTTTCTCTATCTTTTGCAGCTGTGCATATTTCAGTAGCTGAACGTCATCTACAAATAGTAATAAATAAGATAGTGAAATGGGCTGAAATGCATGGTTTCAGATTGTCTTCATCAAAGACTGTAGCCAAGTATTTCTGTAGAATTAGAGGGATACATGCAGACCTAGATTTTTTTATATGTAAATAACCAAAGAATATCTTGTGTTAATGAAACCAGGTTTTTAGGGATGATTTTTGATGCTCAGTCCATGTGGCTTCCCCATATCCTAAATCTCAGGGCTAAGTGCAGAAAATCTTTGGATATCTTGAAAGTTTTGTCAAGCACATCTTGGGGAGCTGATAGACTCCAGTTATTAAGATTGTATAAAGCCTTGGTTTTATCAAAATTAACATATGGATGTGAAGTTTACACCTCGGCTACCCCAAGTCGCCTTAAGATTTTAGACTCCATTCACCATACTGGAATTACGATTGCTACTGGAGCTTTTAGGACTTTCCCCATAGAGAGTTTTTTTAGTAGATGCTGGGGAAATGCCCCTAGACTTACATTACTAGGCTTTGCTGGTTCGAAGCTGGTTCAGATTCCAAAGACTTCCTGGATCCTTAGTATGTCAGCCATTAAGAAATGGAAGATTTGATAACTTTTATGAAAGGCATCCAAAGATGCCATGTCCATATGCCTTCAGACTGAAATCAGTCCTCCAAGACTTAAAAAATATTCCAGACAAATACATACTACTGGTGAAGGTATCTGTATCTCCCCCTTGGAAATTTCCAGCAGTATTATGTTATACCTTTTTAGAACATAATGTCGCAACATGATGATTTTATCCCAATTTTTACAGATGGATCCAAACCCAATGCAGGCGCTGGTTTTGGCATAGTTTTTCCGTCCTTTGAGCGTAGTGGAAGGCTCTCAAGTATAATGCATATGCATTTACTGCAGAATTACATTGAATTTTAAATATTGTTAAAGAAATTTTAAAAAGTAGTGATAAGAATTTTATTGCGCACTGTGACCATAGAAGTGTTCTAGAGTCATTGAAGGAATTTTATTCCAAACATCCAGTAGTTTTAAGTATTTTAGAATGGCTATTTTTAGCTAAGCGAAGGCGTTTAATATTGAATTTGATGGGTTCCAGCACACATTGGAAAATCTGGGACTCGCTATGCAATTGCCAAAGAGGCTAGTTCTCGTAGCCTAGATCATTTAAGCTGCTGTGCAGAGATCTGTATCCTCCAAATATAGAGAAGCATAAAGTATTTTGGCAAAATATTTGGTTTGATTTAACTTCCAATGTGAAAATGAGAACAATTGCACCAGCTATCAATCCTTGGCTGTACAATTTTATGCCCAGAAGGATTAAAACGGCTCTGTACTGCCTGCATATTGGACATACTAGGCTGACACATTCCTACTTGAGTTGTGATCATGAACCATACTGTGAAGATTACCTAGTTCCACTGACTATTATGCACTTCCTGGTTGAATGACCAGGTTTGGTGGAACAGCGCAATCAAGACCTATATTATGGGAAGGAAAATAATGTTTTTAATTTGTCAAAAATTTTAAGAGGAAATGGAATTTTTAACATGAGTGGCTTATTTGGATTTCTTTTTAACACTGGTGTTTTAGATAAACTATAAAGCTTGTGTGCCTTGCTTTTATTCTAACCCGAATAGTGTATATTTATTTGTATTTTTTTAATAATTGCTTTTCTTGTTATATTTGCTTTTTATATTATTTATTTTATAAATACCTGTATCTTTTATTATTTCTTAATAAAGGGATTTTGACGAAGGAAAAATTATTTCTGGGCAAGGGCCCGTGTCGCCCAGTGAAATGTCCCTTTATCACACATTTCTAAGGTAAATTATGCTAACATTACCAGAGAAAAAGCTAAATTGGAAATGTCAGGATATTCTGACTCGCTCACCTTGTATAAAAGGTGTTGGTATGGTTTCTGGGGCGAGTGAAACCACTACCACGGGTCTCTTACCATTTAGATCCATCCTTCTTCGAAATCCCCCTACCTGAGAGGGCCGATGCAAGGCCTGCTCCCAGCTATGACTACTACTAGCGCCCCCGACGCCATCACTAGCGCCTCTACCGGTCATCCTTGGAGTTAGCCTGTCAAGCTTGGGCCCAAGGGTGGGGGCAAAAACAGGGTGGGATTTCACTGGGCGACACGGGCCCTTGCCCAGAAATAGATTTTTCCTTTGTCAAAATCCCTTTTCTGGGCTCAGTCCGTGTCGCTTTGTGAAATATCCCTTTAGTTCATATTTCTAAGGTAAATAATGCTAACATTACCAGAGAAAAATAAAAGAGGGGGATGTCAGAGTATCCTGACTCGCTCACCCTAAATAAAAGAGGGTGTCGGTATGGTACTTGGGCGAGTGAGACTACTACCACGGACGTCTTGTCATTTAGAATTCTCCTTCACCAAAATCCCCCTCCCCGAGAGAGCTGGTACACAGCCAGCGCCAGCAACTACTACTACACACCCACCCACGCCGACAACAGCGCCTCTCGTGGCCATCCCTTTCGTTAGCGACATCTCGCACGCACATGAAATTTTTGAGCTCTGTGTTTTGTGCACTTGTAAGTGTTTACATAATAAAAATATGGAATGTTAGTCCATATATATAAAAGTCTAAAACTAAAGAGGTCAACCAGATTGCTTGCAGGAATGTGATCAGACTAGAGACGCTAAAGATGACGTATACAATAAGTATGTAGGCTAAGTTGACATGTCGTCATCTGTGGTCATTCATTTGTTTATAAACATTAGTCCAAGCTCCCTGCTTGAGACAACTAATACACTAACTTTTGGATTTACCACCATTATGGAATTCCAAGCTATCGCCGCAGCTAAGTACTGCCGAAAGGTTACACGTATTTTTAGCCAGTCAGGATCCGTTTTTACCGTTTTTTAGGTTCATTAACGGTCCTTCCTTGTCTGGTTTCAGGCTCGCCATGCCGGCTCGCCTCATGTTTATTTTGTAGCTCCTTCGGTCTTCCATACCGTTGTGGCTATTCTGTGCAGTACCTATGATTATTACTATGAATATTTTAAGTGTGGTGCGAGATGTGCTGCAACTTTCATGTTTTACATCGTACTATTCGGAAATCCTATGCCTCAGTGTCTTAGCTCAGTGTTCATGCATGCATGTTCCTTTGTCTAGGTCTGTTAGGCAGGTGGGTTATTACCCACTTTTTCTTTAGTCCAGCCACCCTGGCCGTCGCCCTCCGTTTTACGTATCGGCAGAGGCCAGCTCTTGAGTTGTTGGTCTACCTACCTTCCAGGTAGGCTAGCCTAACTTCTCCTGGACGCCCCCCCTCTTTTTCTTTACTCTTGATTTCCTTCCTCTCTGTTTTATTACGATGTATTTGATATGTGTTGCATGTTTGAGATGGTTTGTATTAGCCTAGGCTATATTTTGTCTGTCCCATTCGCCCATCTGGTCCAACCACGTTCGCAGTGGGCCAGCTGATCACCACGGGCCACCAGCTCAGCCCCCCATCCTCCTCCCTCCCCATCGCGGGGAGGAGGCAGTCCTCGCTCGCTCACGGTCGCCATGGCAACCAACCGAGCACCCCTCCCCTCCTCCTCCCTTCCCAGGGAGGATACGGGAGTTACGGGAAGGGGGTCTTGAGTCTGGCTCGTATACCGTTCTCTCCCTGAGTTCCGGGTGGGGGGGGGGCGGGGGGGGGGGGGGCCCTCGTGCGTTCGGGTTGGGTTGGCCACCCCGCCCGCTCGTATTGGGTCCTCTTCGGGTCTCGCTGTAGCTCTTTCCTCCCTCGGTCTACCCTCCCCATCTGTTATACGGCGGACTCGCTGGCTCCGCCAGCTCCTTGGGGGGTAGAGGAGAGTAGCCTTTACATGCATCCCCTTTTTATATACATTTATATGCTATTATGCTTCATTGTTCTGTTATCACTTTCCGCTAGTCTGGTGGAGTGCCCGCTCACCATCCGGGTTCTCTGTCTGCTTGCGAAAATTTGGTACGGCAGAGCTACGCTTCGCTTGCCTTTGTTTATTATTTATTTTATTTTATTTTACTTGGGTTAATCTTCTCGTGTCTCTCCGCTGTGCTTGTACCCTCACCTCGGTGTACCCTCGGTATATGAGCAGGTAACTGATTCGAAGGAAATCTTTGCTCCGGTGTACCAGTGTTTATGGGACCAGTTTACCACGTCCTACGGACTATCTCTCACGGAGTACAGGAGAGGATTACGCCCAGAAAATTGTTCACTCCGGCATGCAGCGGAGTATCATATCTCTTAGGAGGTTAGCCCTGTTAGTAACTGCCGATACTTATGTATCTGTCCACTTACAGGCTACCAACTGTCAAGAGGCGGGGTGCAACGCCATCCTGCAAGATCCATGCGGTCACGAGGTCTGCCGGACCCACGCTCCCTGTGCCATCTGCCATAATGAATTAATAGTATGGCATCACAAGGCCTGCTCCATCTGCTATGATCTGGTGGACCAGTTTACTGCCGGAGTAAGTATGTACCGGAGTAATATACTTATAACTGTTCTTGATATATACTGTTATAAAGGCATATGTTAAGATATATAAGTATTAATTAGTCTTAAGTGTTGATCATATATCTTTGGGGCTTCGTTGTAGGACTACAATGACCCTCTATTTCAGGCTACCGCCGTGAAGGACACCGCGTCGGCTACCTTGAGGGCCTGGTTCGGAGGCTTTGGGAAAAAACGTCTCCCAGGGGCAGCCATACATCCTGGACAAGAGTATGGCTGTCCGCCTCTTCCCAGGCGGCAAGTCGACCGGGTACGTCGACCCAGCAGCGGCAGCTCCGTGCATCGCCGCTATCCAGCAGCAGGTGGCGCAGGCATTGGCGGACCAAGGGGCCCCGGAGATCGCCGAGGATGTAGCGACTCTTGACCTGAATGTAGAGCCGATGACGGTAAGAGAGAGTGATTTATTAGTTGACGTAGGTTTGCTAGGAGCTCAAGGGCTTCCCTTGGGCTTGTCTGGATCTTCGTCCACTATTCCTTCTTCTTCTTCTTTCCAAGGTTTTTCTGAGTCGGACATTCCGGCTAAGACGTCATCAGCTTCAGCTATCCCTAAAGTGAAAGGGAAGCGGGAGCAGAAGACCCTGGAGAGGACGTCTTCTAAGACGACCTCGTCCTCATCATCTCATAAGACTCCGGCTCATCAACCCGGAGCAGAGAAATCGAAGTCTTCTTCGACTTCTTATTCGAAAGGGTCTAGGAGCAAGTCCTCTAAGGAGAAGGCCCGTGCTTCCTCTGAGCCAGAGCCTTCGACGCCCACCGGAGCGCGTCCAAAGACTCCTGTGTCGGTCAGGGACCCTAGTCCCTTCGACACCGAGGCATTCACCGCAGGTGTTATGCAACAGGTGGGCAACCTAGTCGGTAGTATGATGAACGACAGGCTGGAACAGATGCTTTCGCGCATCTCCACCTCGTTTGAGGAGTCGGGTCAGTCAATCCGAAACATTTCGGAGAGGCTGACAAACCAGGAAAACCTGTTGGCGGGTCTTAGGGAGAATCCCCCAGCAGTTCTTCCTCAGGCAGGTACCGGAGTACCACCCATGCTGGACTATGACTCTCTCCCTTCATTCACCATGAGCAATCCTTGGAGGGTCGCAGCCTTTGTCCCCTTCAAGGACGGAATGATTTCCATTCATGATTGTGGAACTCAAAGGATAGAGGACTTTGAGCTCCACCTCGCCAATCTCCAACCACCCTTCATGGGCTACGCTCGCTTGACGGAGACGGCAATGAGGAGGGAGGATAGGATCCCGAAGGAAACTGTTATTTACAGTCGGGATCAAGTCCAGAGGGAATGGGTTAGATGCCTAGAAGAGTGGGATTGCGCAAATACCAAGCTTCAGGCTTTCAAAAGCCCATTCACCATCTTTGTGTCAGAGGAGGAGACACCGCTCCCCTTTACCACAAAGCTGGCAGAGGTAACCATACAGGCCGCCATGAAAGACGAGCCTATGCCTCAACTGTGAGAGTCAGATCCAACATCTCTACTCTTTCCAGGATCCGAAGACCTCTGGGCGGATCTACCGGCTTCCTTCACGATCAGGAAGCTCAAACCAGATTGTGCTATTGAACAATTTGGGGAGAGACTACTGAGGTTGCCGGATAACCTGATCCAAGCGGAGTTTGATGCTAGGACCAGGTTAGGGAGGACTCTGAATGCCCTGGTTATGACAGAGGTTGCTGCCATCACTTACGGGACGGAGCCTCTGTTCAAGCTACTAGCTAAGGCACAAACGCACACTGTACAGTCTGACCTGTACGACTTTGTTGTAGCTAGGCGCAACTGCAGGAAGCACGTCCTGCAGGAAGCCACAATCAGGCACGAGCCAAACAAATTGCTCGCATCTTCCATCTGGGGAGCTGACCTCTTCCCCGAATCCGTGGTGAACGAGGTTCAGCATGAAGCGACCAGGCTGAATCAGAGCCTTAAGGTCCGCTGGGGACTTTCTGGCAAGAGGAAGCCAGAAGTTACCCCCTCAAATGTGAAGCTGAAGAAGCCCAGGAAGTTCACACCTTTCCAGGCTACTCAGCAACAGCAAGTGGTTCAGGCGGTTCCCATGTCCCAAGTGGTTCAGCCGTCAACGTCAAAGAACCAAAACCAGCCAATTCTCCTGCTGACGTCCCAAAACCACCCCTCGACCTCCTATGCTGTATCTCCGGCCTTTAATCCTGTTTTTGAAGGACAGGCATTCCAAGCCTTCAACAGGTTTGGAAGGGGAAGTAGAGCTAGGGGTGCATTTCGCCAGAGGGATGGCGGAAGGACACCCAGCAGAGGGAAACACTTCCGTGGAGGACGCGGAGCACGTCCTGCCCAAAGTCAGTGAGGGCCCTCAGGTAGGAGGGAGGCTGTTCCTGTATCGGCACAGATGGGGATTCAGCAATTGGGCACAGAGCATTGTGTCCAAAGGGCTGGGATGGAGCTGGATCAAAGGTCCCCCTCCATCCAAAACATTCCTTCAAGTACCAACAAAGGAATTGACAGAGTATGCACAAGAGCTCCTTCAGAAAGGAGTAGTATCAAGAGTCAAACATTTAAAGTTTCAAGGACGCTTGTTCAGCTCAACAAAACGAAGAATAATCTTAGACTTGTCCCGTCAAAACTTATTCATTCATTGCGACAAGTTCAAAATGCTGACTATCTCGCAGGTGCGGACCTTACTTCCCCGTGGGGCCGTCACCACCTCTATTGATCTTACAGACGCATACTGTCATATCCCAGTCGCGAGACACTTCCGCCCATATTTAGGCTTCAGGTTGGGAAACCAGGCATTCTCCTTCAAAGTGATGCCCTTCGGGTTGAACGTAGCCACCAGGGTGTCTACGAAAATAGCGGAATCAGTGGTCCAACAACTGAGATCACAAGGGATAATGGTAGTAGCGTATCTAGACGATTGGCTCATTTGGGCAACAACCGTCGAAGAATGCCTCAAGGCCACGAACAAAGTAATACAGTTTCTGGAACATCTGGGGTTCCAAATAAACAAGGTCAAATCCAGGCTAACGCCGGAATCTCGTTTTCAGTGGCTCGGCATTCAGTGGGACCTGAACTCCCACACACTGTCAATTCTGTTGGTCAAAAGGAAAGAAATAGCCAAGTCAATAAGGCAATTCCTCAAATGCAAACAGACATCAAGGAGAAACCAGGAAAGGATCCTCTGTTCCCTCCAGTTTGCGTCAGTCACAGATGTTCTGCAGAAAGCAAGGTTGAAGGATATAAATCGAGTTTGGCGCTCAAGAGCAAACATCAAATCTCGAGACAAGTTGTCAGGCATCCCGCCGATTCTTCGCAAGCGTCTCCAAATCAGTTCCTCTCCAATTCCCTCCTCCGGCGTTGGTTATCCACATGGACGCCTCTCTGAGCGGGTGGGGAGGATACTCCCAATTCAAAAAAGTTCAAGAGACTTGGTCGCCTCAGTTCTGCCGGCTTCACATAAACGTACTGGAAGTCATGGCAGTATTCCTCACACTAAAAAGGCTTCTACCAGCCAAGAATTCCCATGTCAAGCTGGTATTGGACAGCGCAGTAGTAGTACACTGTATCAACAGAGGAGGATCCAAGTCAAGGCATGTGAACCATGTCATGATAGCCATTTTCTCTCTAGCAGCCAAGTACAAATGGCATCTATCCTCCACTCATCTGGCAGGAGTAAGGAACGTGATAGCAGACGCTCTGTCTCGTTCAGTTCCTCTAGAATCGGAGTGGTCCCTGGACAGGCGCTCATTCCAGTGGGTATGCCAAAAGGTCCCAGGCCTCCAGGTGGATCTTTTCGCGTCACAATCCAACCACAAGCTCCCTTGCTATGTACTCTTCTAACAAAATATATTCCTAACACCACCAGTATAAGCTAGAGTGATAATGTGATATGTTTTCCTCCCTGGTTTCTGGGGATCATTGATACTTGGTACATAAAGTGCCAAATATCCTGGGTCTCTGGGCACCATTAATACTTGGGGGGAGTGGGCAAGAGTATCTGGGTCTTGATACCATTAATACTTGGTGCACGAAATAGTCAAAGATCTGTGTCTGGACACCATTAATATTTGTTAACCCAAATTGCCAAGTACCTGGTTACTACACTTACCATTTGTACTTGCTAGTACAAGAGACCCTTTTATTCCTGGGTCTGGGACACCCTTTGTACTTAGGGCACAGTTTTTTCAAGTACCTGGTTATTACTTACCTCACTACAGCCAGACACCTGACCCTTCATCACAAATACTAAACGACTGAATACTCTAAAGGTAAGAGTGATCCCTTTTTCTTAACTGAACAGTCAAGAAAACAATCAGTCTAAGTTCATTAAAATAGGTGTGAAGTAATCTTAATTAAAGGGCAACACTCCTGTAAATTCAAATCTAAGTATTTCCCTGATTCTGTTTTACTTGTGGGAAACGTCACAATTATCACTCTATATTTCTACCTAAACAAAAATAAAATACAGTACTGGTGGTTAAAATGAAATACTCATAAATTTTAAATACAAAATTGTATTTCTAAATTCAAAATTTATAAGTGAAATGCACAATCTCAGGGAAATTGTTATTATTTGAAAACAAAAGTTTAATTAATTCTTGAATTAATTACAGTGGTACCTCGAGATACGAAAGGCTCAACTTACGAAAAACTCGAGATACGAAAGCTGACACGAAAAATTTTACTGCTCTACATATGAAAAGTTTTCAAGATACGAAAGGTTTCTGAAAGTCCGAGATTCGCCTGATAACAATTTTGAAACTCGCGCCGCGCACCGCCATCTTAGTTCTAGTAGACTCGCCACCATCCTCCTGCTCTCCCATTGGTTCCTGATGCTAGCCAAGCCATGAGATCCTTCTCTCCTATTGGACAGCATCCCTCCTATCATGCATCTTACGTGGTGGCGTTCCTTCGCTCGGCCACTTCGCACCCGAAGCTTTATCGTACGCATGTGGCATTCGTTCGGTCCAACGATTTCGTTTAGTATCATAAATTCGTTAGTGATTTCGTTGTGCTACTTTATCGTGTTGTGAGAACCTAATTAGTATACGTACTACATACGTAACTTAATTACGTACAGTACATATAGTCATGGGTCCCAAGAAAGTTGCTGAAGTTCACAGAAAGAAGAGAATGCTTTCTATGGAGACAAAGATGGAGATAATAAAAAAGTATGAAGCTGGCTTGCGGTTGAGTGTGATCGCTAAGGAATACGGCTGAAATCCGTCGACGATAGGCACCATCCTTAAGCAGAAGGAAGCCATCAAAGCAGCTACACCTTCCAAGGGCGTGACTATTTTGTCCAACAAGAGGAGCCATGTGCATAATGAAATGGAAAGGCTGCTTCTTGTATGGATCGAGGACAAAGAAATCGATGGCGATACGATAACCGAGACAGCAATCTGCCAGAAGGCCAGCGCTATTTTCGGCGATTTGATTGCCCAAGCCGAAGACGACGGCAGAGAGGGGACATCAACGGCAACCCCAGAGTTCAAGGTTTCTCATGGGTGGTTTGAAAAATTCCGTAAACGGACTGGCATCCATTCGGTGGTGAAGAAATTGAAATTACATAAAGTATAAAAAAGTAAAAAGAAATGTAAAAATAAAAAAAAGAAAATAAATTTTATTTTAAGTTTTTTGTAAAGTTGAGTGTTACAGTTTTGTTAATGTGTTTTGTAAAGTTTAGTTTGTTTTTCTGACATTTTTTTATGTTTCGTAAAGTTAAGTGTACGTATCTGCCGTTTGTCCTCCTCCTCCTCTGCTGCCACTTTCGGAGATAGCCTCACTCGAAAGGTAAGCTTCCACATTTTACATTACAGTAATAATATTTCTTGTACACTAATATACACTAAGTATTTATACAGGTTTTGCATTTTATTATTAAGTTACGTATTGAATGGTCCAAATTGTTGTAGTATTTAATTGTTTATAGGTCAATTTACCTTTATTATGAAATTTACTGGGGTGTTTTTGGAGGGCTTGGAACGGATTAGCCATTTTACATGTAAAATGTGGTCCAAGATACGAAAACCTCATGATACGAAAGGGGCCTCGGAACGGATTAATTTCATATCTCGAGGTACTACTGTATTAAGCAAAATTAAATCAAAGTTTATCAAGAAAATTAATTAAATTAAATCATAAAGGCATAATTAAATTTGAAATGATATTTTATTAAATAAAAATTAATTTGCAAGTGTTAGATTCAAACAATTTCAGAATAGAATATTATTCAAACTAATTAAACAAAATAAAGACAATGCAAAAACATAATGCATAATACGACAACAATTAAAGCATTGACAGTACAAACATTAAGCATATAAAATTTGGATATGTCAAAAGAACAAAGCAAAAGATAAATGTGTAAAAAAAAAAAAATGATAAAAAACCTCGAAGTGCACTTCAAAACCTTTGTAAAAATACCTTATACACAGCTGCAGCTTCAATCAAAAGGCCTGTTACAATTTCAACCTCTCCACGATTTTCGTGGGCGCCTTCACGAAACCAACAGAAATAATACTATGTTCAGATTCCACAAACACCACATATTTTACTAAGAAATGAGTGACCAGCTTGTTACGTTAAGTTACTGAAACAGCCTCGCAACCGAGTGAGCGAGAGAGAGAGAGAGAGAGATTTTGAGAGAGAGAGAGAGAGAGAGCAATGTTCAACTCTCTAACGCACGCCGCGCAGTCTCAAAAGCGAATGAATGATTTATATGCGTAACTATGCGTATCAGGGGAATGGGTGTATTTCAATGTACACGTCTTGAGACGAAAACATATTACGTCATCTCTATAGGGGTATCTAGTACAGGGCCTCTTTGACTGCGTTCACATATGTCTATGAATAAGGCTCCCTTGTTCCTTTACAGGCCCGACCGGGATGATAAAAAATTAGCTTAACTCATCTATTTACAAGGGGTTGAATAACAGTGCGGTCTGGGAGGTCTTACGCTTGTTTGCGCCGATAAAGAAATCAGCTTAGCTAAGACATTCTCAAAGTGTGACAACAACCCTCTTCTAAAGGCTTATGAGCTTTCACTCCCTCTGTCTTACGTACTTCAACATGAAAAGTGTGGATCACTTAAGACATGTTATCTTTAAATTTTGTACATGAACTTCCCTGCCAGATATATACTTAGCTTAGGTCTCTGACGTCACGACAGAAAATTCAAAACTCGCGGCACACGCTACAGGTAGGTCAGGTGATCTACCTTACCTGCCGCTAGGAGGCGGGTGTAAGAACCAGTCCCCCTTTCTTGTCAGATTATTTTCTGTCGCCGGCTGGACAACACCTGTTGTTCAGTCCTTACGATAGTTAAAATTCGTTCTCATTGCCGACGATTTGGATTTTGGTGAAGTACCCTTTGTTTGTTGGATTGGCATACGCTTTTGGACTGTTTTTTTTTATTTTTCTTTTGGATTTCTCTTACAATATCTATAATCATGGATGATTCTGAAGTTAAGAAACCTAGTTTATTTAGGGTTTGTTCAGAGAAGGAATGTAAAGTTAGGCTTCCTAAAGCTGCATTAGATCCTCACTCGGTATGTGCGTCTTGTAGAGGGAATGAATGCTCTTTTATTAAACCTTGCAAAGAGTGTGAGAATTTGGATGAGGATGGTTGGAAGGCTCTTTCTTCTTATGTGAGAAAGTTAGAGAAGGATAGGGTGCGCAAGGCTTCTTCAAAGAGTTCTAGTAGATCGAGGGTGAGTGAAGTTGACGCTGAGAATCCTGTAGTAGAAGTAGTTCCTTCTCCAGTTTTCAGCCCCTGCGCCCCACCCAGCTTTGAACCCGAAGATTCGTTTTCGGAAAGTTGCTTCTGGAGAGCCTCGATCAGGAGTAAGGAGAGCCTCGCTCGCTCTCGACAAGTAGAGTGATGATAGTGCAAGTGATCAGTGCAGTGCCCCTAGTCAGTGGAGGGTGCGTCTGACCGGCTCACTAACGCTTCCAGGCCTAGACCTCTTCCAGACTCCCAGACCCAGTGGAGGAGGAAAGTCGAAAGCCGCAGGAAGGTTAGGGAGAACCCCCACCATCAGGCGTCCCCTCGGCAGTTCCTGTTGCTCGTTCCCAGGCTGCCTTGGATCGAACCAAGAAGGAGTTTATTGCGCCAGTGCTTCTCGTCATCTTCGTCGCCTTCTCCTCAGCGTAGATGGAGCGCCTCGGAGTCGTCTCGCCCTCTCAAGAGGCCCTGGAAGGATCCTTGCGCCCTTCCTTCCAGCCCCGAATCCTTCGCGGAAGAGCCAGAAGTGGAACGCAAGAGAACCAAGGATTTCGTCCGGTTACGCTTCTCCTGTTCGCTCTCGGACTTCGTCCCCTGTAGAGGAGTTTAAGAGATCTCCTGCGCGTATCCTGGCGGGTCTGCAGGCGCAGATTGCGGCTTTAGCGGAGTCTATTGCCGGGACTTCTCATCGTCGAAGGACGCCTCACTTCCGTGAGAAGTCTAAGAACGTTCCTTCGGCTAAATCTCCTTTGGCTAGAGAAGCTTTTGAGCCTGTTAGTAGGAGGTCAGAAGTGCAGGCTGGAGCTCGGGATCTTTCTCCGAGTAGCTCTCCTCTCTTCCCAAGCAGGATTGTGGAGCATGTAAGGCGTAAGGAGCCAGACAGGCTCTCTCCTCAGGATTTCCGCTCCTCTTCAGTTAGGCGTCAAGAGCTTGACAGACGTCAAGAGCCTCGTTTTCGTCAGGAGCGAAGGAAGAGTTCTTCGCCTGGTGGCCACTCTCCTTTTGAACGGACGCTCGAGCCTAGTAGGCGCCAAGAGCCTGGTAGGCGGCAACGGAAGCTTTCTCCTCCGTTAGATCACTCCCGATTGGATAGGCGCTCAGAGCCCTTGTAAGCGCCGCGCTTCTGACAGGGATTCATCTGTGGATGTTTTCTCTCCCCGTGGCAGGCGTCAAGAGCCTGGCAGGGGTTTTGAGCTCAATAGGCATCAAGAGCCTGGCAGGCGTATTGAGGATGGCAGGCGCCAAGAGCCTAGCAGGCGCAGAGAGCCTGATAGGCGCTCTCCCTTATCCAGACGCTCTTCTGTGGAGTTAGAATCTGGTTCCGACAGACGGGCCTCCTTGTAGGCGCTCTCCTAGTGGACCGCTCCCCAAGTAGGCGCTCTCCTAGCAGGCGTCCCCAATCGGCTCTCCTGGGAGGCTCTCTCAAAGTAGGCGCTCTCCTAGTAGGCGCTCTCCTACTAGGCGTTCTCCTAGTAGGCGCTCTCAAAGTAGGCGCTCTCCTGGTAGGCGCTCTCCTGGTAGGCGCTCCCCGTGTAAGCGCTCTCCCAGTGGTTTTTCTTCCAGTAGGCGCTCTCCAAGGATTAGCTCTCCTCCGGGCAGTAGAGCTTCTAGACGTCATTCTTCGGAAGAATTTGTTGGTGATTCGGAGGAAGATTGCCCAAGGATGCTTCGGTTTCTTCGTATAAGAGACTTACAGACCTCCTCTTGCAAGATTTCGGGGAGTCTCTTTCGGCCGTTGCTCCTCCGTCTCCTCCGTCCTTATTTCAACGACCAATACGGCTAAGAAGTCTTCAGTCGTTAAGATGAAGCCTACAGTGTCTATGAAGAAGGCTCTGAAGAACTTTGACGACTGGTTGCTTTCAAAAGAAGAGAAAGGCAAGACAGTTTTTTCTTTTCCCCCGTCCAAGCTGCAGGGTAAGATGGGGTTCTGGTACGAGTCAGGAGAGCCCTTGGGTCTAACTCTTCCCTCTTCTGCAGACTCGGACTTCTCTTCGTTGGTTGATTCGCACGGTCGCTCGGTGCTGAATTCTGCGAAGACGACGTGGGGTATGAGCGAGTTGGATCACCTTCTGAAGGGAATGTTCCGAGTCTTAGAAGTTTTTAACTTTCTTGGACTGGACCCTTGGAGTGTTGGCTAAGAGGACTCAAGAGCAAGACACTCTTTCGCCTGAAGACCTCCACGCAGTTCTGTCTTGCATGGACAAGGCAGTGAGAGACGGTTCCGGGGAAATTGCTTCACTTTTTGGTGCAGGAGTGGTAAAGAAGAGGGCCGTTTTCTGCTCTTTTCTTACCAAGGCGGTTTCTCAGCACAGAGAGCTTCCTTGCTGTATTCACAGTTTTCTTCCCGCAACTCTTCCCAAGAAGACTATTAATGAATATCTCCAGCTCGTTATCAGCAAAAGCGACGCAGGATATGCTAGCTCGCTCGGCTAGAATTTCCGAAACCTTCATTTCAACAGAAGACGAAGAAAGAGGCTCAAAGTAGGCAAGAACCCTTTCGAGGGGGACCTTCGTCTCGCTCTTCTTCCTCCCAGAGGTTCGAGACCACCTAGAAGAGGAAGGACCTTCTCCCGGTCTATTAGGGCCAAGAAGTAGTTCGTGTCCTCCAGACAAACTGTGGGTGCCAGACTTCTGAACTTTGCAGATGTCTGGGCACGAAAGGGGGCGGACAACTGGTCCCTCGCGATCATCAAGAGGGGATACCTCATTCCCTTTATCTCGAGACCACCCTTGACCACCACTCCAAGGGCACTGGTGGCCAAATACAAAGACCCACTAATGAATCAAGCCCTTGCTCTAGCGGTAGAGCTGATGTTAGAGAAAGAGGCAATAGAGATGGTTCAGGACCCTCTTTCAGCGGGGTTTCTACAACCGTCTGTTCCTAGTTTTCCCAAGAACTCAGGAGGATGGAGACCGGTTTCTGGACGTGAGCGCCCTGAATGTCTTTGTGAAGAAGAGGAAGTTCGCTATGGAGACGACGTCATCAGTCTTAGCAGCTCTTCGTCCCGGGGACTGGGATGGTGTCGCTGGACCTTCAGGACGCTTACTTCCATGTACCGATCCAGCCTTCTTCTCGCAAATTTTTTCTCCAGATTCATGTGGGGAGGGAAACGTTTTTTCAGTTCAGGGCCCTATGCTTCGGCCTTTCCACGGCCCCCCAAGTATTCACAGGACTGATGAAGAACGTTGCCCAGTGGCTTCATCTCGAGGGAGTGAGGATTTCCCTCTACTTGGACGATTGGCTTATCAGGGCCAAATCCAAGGAGAAATGTCTGGAGGACTTACGAGTGACGTTGATCTAGCAGCTTCTCTGGGTTTGCTAGTGAATTTCGAGAAGTCACAGCTAATCCCCAGTCAAGAGCGTATCTATCTGGGATTCCTGATGGCTTCTCAGGTTTTTCGGGCGTATCCGTCCCCAGAGAGGATAACCCGAGGTTTTGGAGAAGGTAGCAATCTTTCTAGAGAAAGATGTATGCACAGCGACGGGAGTGGATGAGTCTGTTGGGGGACACTCTCCTCGCTGGAGCAATTCGTTTCTCTAGGAAGGTTGCACCTCAGACCCCTACAGTTCTTCCTTCCGACGAGGAACTGGGATCGGAATCTCAAGGTCTGGACTTTGCGTTCAAGATTTCGCAAGAGATAAAGGAGGGTCTACGTTGGTGGCTAAACCCTCTATTGTTCAAGGAAGGCCTTTCCTTGCAGGTTCAGAACCCCAACCTAGTGTTGTATGCAGACGCTTCGGACAAAGGTTGGGGGAGCTACTC